>NW_006768816.1:513140-642646 GCF_000204055.1 Melampsora larici-populina 98AG31
CTGGAGCAGATCGAGATTTACTTCAGAGGTATACAAAGGAAATGATCAAAGCGGGAGACTTCAAAAACATCAGAGCCCGATTCCCTGAACTGATCAACCCAAGTGAATTGCCGTCATCAAGTCGACAACTATTTCAAGGAGTCGATGGATCGGGTATCGGAAGAAATGAAGAATTGATAGATCTCTCAGAAGAATTGAAAGAATTTAAACAAAACAATCCAGAGATCGTTCATAGAGAGGCTTGGATTTTTTCTGACGCTGTACTTGCTTCTCCAAGATGCGATGATCCCATGATTTGTGTTCAGTACTGGTTACCTTTTGTGAAGGATATGAAAACTGAAAAGGGGGTTGAAGCGCTCGGGGCTCCTTTGGCTGAAGAGCTATTCAACAAACTTGTAGATTTGGCCGATAAGAAGACAAATGGTAGATTAATCAACACCTCACCAGACGCAGCTTCCATTTTTCTACGAAAGACCTTTGGTACCTACTTTGATGAGAATTCGATTCTTGAAGAAAAGCGTATCAGTTTACTTCAAGCCATACACAAGAATTTAAATACCTTAAACAAACCTGATGTCACCCTGGGCCTCAAGTATTACGACAAAAATCCTTTTGATCACTTTCCGGGTCTCAAAAATGTAGATGATTTTAAAGAAGCTCGTAAGTTGTGTTTTATGAATGAGGCCCTTGGCTTATCTGCTGAAATTGATGTTTACTTGTTTGAAACTCTCAAGGTTCTGGTCTGATTCCAGGAAATTCTGCGGACAAGGAGATTGTGGAGAAAGCTAAACTCTTGGATTGCCTTGAATTTGCTAGAGTTGGTACATCCTGGATTTGTAAAAGGTTCAAAAATTAACTTGGTTGATCCGAATTGATTGCCGAAAGAAGTATAATGAGAAATCAGGATCAAAGAATTCAAGGAGAAAATCCTCAGTGTTGCCGTTTTTTAATGGGTTCAAAGTGTTACATACATCCCCGGTCAGGAAACGGTTCAGGCTGGGTAGAGAATGTAAGGAAGTGTATTTACACCAAAATACTCTAGATCATATGAGTGAACTGTAAGCCATGCGCCTCGGGCTTTGATACGTTTGTCAACAAGGTTTCTTTCAATTTCACATGCACTTAAGCAATTTCTGGTGAGAAATCACATTCTGCAAAATTTAAAGTGTTTATTTGGTGGTATATGTTTCATTTTTGCATTAAAAAAAATTACAGAATGTGATGTCTGGTCAGCAATTCCTTAAGTGAACGTGCCCTAAATCTCTTTCACCACCTTCATGATCTGATAGCCATCTAAAGACCTATAGAAACAGTCTTCAAGGCATTGGAAACCCAACAAGTTCAACTTGATTTTGTTTTCATGAAACTTATACCACAATTTAGCCAACAAAGTCCCCTTACTTGAATTTCCACTGATTCAATTAAATTCAGGGTGAAATCAAACTTACAAGAATGAATATACATTCTCACCTTTTACTTACTGTTCTGAGACTGTATAGAGAGAGGTACCATACAGTCAATTTCCAAAAACCTTGACCAACTTTGCCCACAAAACTCCAAGAAAATTGGCAAGGAATTTCTAACAAGCTTTTCTAAGTTAACTTGACTACATCTTGTTTGTTTTGTGATCAAGATTTACAATTGGATTCTTTTGAAGAATTCAATATCTAAGAGCTGATGATCTGATCCTCAAAACATAGTTATCCTCATACTTTCCAAAGACCTTACATAAGTTCAAAAAAGATATCTTCCTTTTCAATGATCTCATAAAATATACTTCAGTGTAAAATAGTAATCCCATGAACACCAAAACACTATGTAAAAGGCAAATGCAGAATTAAATTTATGAAAATCCATAATGAATTTTTACAAGAATTGAGAGAGGATTGAAATTTTTCAAAATCATCAAGAATAAGTTTGGATTTCATTTACTACAACTTATCATGGTTTGACTTATCTAACACAACAATGTCAGTTGATCAGGTCCTCATCTCAAACCCAACTTTTTACAATCCAAACCTGGAATCTGAATGATTCATTCATAGATTAAATTAGTTAAATTTGATACGAAAGGCAAGCTAGTTCTTCTCTATTACAATACATACTAACTAAGCTTTATTATTCATCTACATACCTCACCTACTTCATGAGTCCTCCATCTGCATTCAATAAATTCCATTTCCTCAATCCATCCAATCCAAAAACTTAATCACTCAACCCAATCCTACAACCCAACTAACTCAACCCAACCCAATCCTACCAATAAATAAATAAATCAAACCAATCCAATCACTTTTTAAGATCAAAACCTTTTCTTTGGTTCATTTTTTGTACTTTTCTTTTTAAAACTTTTTCATAAATCTTGACTTATCACTTCTTTACTTTAATTTATCAACCATCAAATACATTTTGAATCGGTTCAGGAGGGATCACACCAATCCCACTAGAAGCCGGTTTATAAGCATCTAATAAACCTTCTTTACCTTCATTTAACCAATCCTTTCGATCAACTCTTTGACCATACTCTTCCCTCTATAATAACCCCCCCAAAAAAGCCAAAAAAGATTCATTAGAATTTTACATTATGAAAAAACTTTGAAAAAAAGGGGGGGAAAAGATTTAAAAAGCACTCACCGAATCCAAAAACTCATGACAACTAAAATCCCAACTTCGAATCCATCTAGACGCTTCACACTCATTTCTAGTCCATTTACCAGCATACGTGATCGGATAAAACCTCCACCAATTCCAAACCACCAAACAAACCAACACACCCAACACTTTCCATCGATCGATTAACTTTAATTTACATGTTAAGATTTCAAAACTCATCGAACTTAATAAGATTGTATAATATAATGATGGAAAGTAATGGTGTAGGAATAATTGTCGGTTCATTAAGTAGAATGGTAAGTAATGGGTTGCCCAACCGATCGTTAGATAACTTCCGATCCCATCATATTTAGATAGTTTGGCTAGTTTCCAATCAATCCACCAACCAAATCAAATCAAACCAACAAGAAAATTTTCAGTTCTCTTTTCTTCAACTCATGCCACAGTAAACTTTGTTTTGATAATCGAAAAATCAATCATCACTTTGAATTGAGACACACTTACCATCATTCAAATCATTTCGATACCCTCTTTTCCTCCTCAAGACCAGCCCTAATTTCATCCCTCCAAATCCAATCAAACAACCCGTACTAATCCACCAAACAAAAGGATTCCCAAGTAAATAAACTTGTAAATGATCTTTTGCCCAACTAATTTCAATCACGAAACCAAAAAAAAATAACGAAAAAAAATCAAGAAATCAAACACCCATTTTTTTACTTTTGGATCATGTTATAAAAAAACCAATCCACTCCAAAAAAAAGACTTACAAATTGATCCCTCTTTTTAGGAATGGCCAATCATTCGGTCTTGAATCGTATGCATGATGATCTACTAAAGCTTGATTAGTTTGCCACATCACTTTTTGTAATTCCATAAACCTTTCCAAAAACTTGGGTTTTCTATAATTCACTTTTTCCGATTTAGAATCTTTTCTCACTTTAAAAAAAAAACATCACTGAAGTCAACTTTTTCAAATCAAAATTTTCCAAATCAAAACTTTCCAAAAAAAAAAAAACTCAATTTCATAAACTTACATCTTTCATGTTCATTAGTTTCAATATACCAAAGTGAATTAGCCAAAGTTGGATTCTTATTACAACTCACTTCTTGTTGATCAAACGCCCAAAAAGGTAACTTCACTCGATGTGAAAACAAATAACAATTCTGAAGTGGATGTCTTAATCGAAACTTGGTTCTTAAGGCTTTTAACCTTTTGCCTGATGATTTGTCTACTTTCAAATCTGATTGTTTACTAACTATTTCTACTATCCATTCATCATTTGCATCACCTGGTTTTTCATCAACACAAACAGATCCGAATTTCGGTTTAGTTTATAATTCATTTGGGGGTACTTTTGGATCAAAGAAATACTCTTACCTGGAAATCCTGGAAACCCATAACATGAAACTTCGTTTTGATAATCCACATCAGTCACCGGAGCTCTAACATCATGAGTATGTAATTTCTTATTCGTAAGCGTATGTTGAAGTCTAATGATCGAAGTATGATTCACAAAGACCGACTGATGATTATAAAACGATAGATCTCTCGACTGCTGGGGATCTCCAATCAACGATTCATCCGAAAGTCTACCCAAGATGGTCCAAAGATTATTGGAATCTGAATGAGGATAGAGTGTGATCTGTTGTTGTTTAGAACCAGTAGGATAATACTGTGAATGAGAATGTAAATAACCTCCTTGAGTGTTGGTATGACGAATGGTCACATTCGATCCGATCATCACATCTGCATACGTATCACTCATTCGATGACCTCTAAGAGTATGTTGAAACTCTGAACTCATAAACGGATCTCCATCACCTGATCCAGATAAGATCCAAAGATGAACTTGAAAGATAAACAAATAAAATCCAATCGGAACGATCACCAAAGCCATCACTCTAGCCATAAAATATCTTGCAAGTAATGGGATCGGCACCCTTAGATCTCCCATCAAATTCCAAAGCTGTTGAATCGTAACTAATCCAATCGTAGCGATCGTAAAGAATCCAACCCATTTCGTCGAAGCTACGGCTCCTAAACTCAAACCGGTTAACAATAACCAAATCCACCATCGTTTGGTGAACCCTCCTCTCTTGGAATCTTCGTAACAAAAACCCGTATGAAAGAAGATTGTCAAAGTCGTAAAGAACAGTAAGGGTGAATCAAGTAAGATGAAGCGAGATTGAACTATCAATCCGTTTTCGAAAATGATCATTAAGGATCCTAAGAGACATGACATCGGTTTGAGCGTTAACATCCTCATGGTTAAATAAGAGATCGGCACAATCAAGGCTCCTAGACTAGCTGGTAAAAGTCTCATTTGAACATATGGTACATTTCCTGTTAAATAATCACTGATCATAAATTTGTTGGAGTTAATTAGAAGATGTGATTTGGTTTGAAAACTATCGGAAATGGAATTCATACCTTCCTATATCTCTAAAATTAAAATTCCCCTTGTACCCATTAATCCAAGCAACAAGAGTGATCAAAAGTTTTCCAAGTGGTGGATGTACATCCATAAAGAATCTCGACTTGATATACTTTGAAGCGAATCCACCGAAATGAACTTCATCAAACCTAAAATCAAAAATATAAAAAAAAATGAATTCATTGATGAGAAAGTATGGAAACAGATGAGGTTTACAATCAATCGATCGATCGAAAAAAAAAAAGACTTACACTACACTAGAAGGTCTCCAAATTGCCCAAGTTCTAATCAAGAAAGCCAAGATGGTAAGACAAATAAGAATCTTAGATTCATGTTTTGAATCGAGTTGATGTAAACCACCACCGAATGAATTCCAAAAGGAATGATGATTTGATAAAGTTGAATTTGTTTTTTGAGATTGATGATTGACTAACCAACCTTTAGTATAGTTTGTAGAAGAAGTAGGATCTGATTTAAAGTAAGATGGTGATATTATATTTTGATCTTGGTTTGATGAGTTTGACCAAGGTGTTGGATAAATGTAAGGTGAATCTAATCTTGTTGAAGTTGAAGTTGAAGTAGTACTGGATGTTTTGTGTTGATTGGTTTGATAATTTGAAGTTGAATTGATTTCTAATAGTTTTTTGTGATTATGATGAATTCTAGATCGTAATGGTGGTAATGAAGGTGATCCTGAATTGAATTCTTGTTGTTGTTCTGGCTTGATTTCATTTTTCATGGTTTTGGTTTTTGGTTTTTGATTTGGTTGAGTTTGAATTGGATTGGGATTGGGTTTATTAGAAAAACTTTCAACTTTCTAATTTCCAGCACCACTTCACTCTGAATCTGACTCTGATTCTGAGTGAAGGGATGAATCCAACTAAACATTCTACAAAGGGATTCATCTCATCTAACTGACTCTCAACTCTTTAGAATCATAGAACGTCACCATAAAAAAACCTTCCAAATAAGTCAACTAATCAAAAATCACCAAAAACTTCATCAGATCCTGCCCTCAAAAGCCACCCATCATCTGTATGATAGTGATCTGATTCAGAAAAGAGTAGCCAAATTCTTGAGCTTCATCTCAGATTACATACCATTACAGTATGTACTCAAAATCAAAACTTCCCCAATAGATTTTGTCTTCTTTGAACCTTTCATAAACCATAAACTAATCCAGCTACTACATAACCCATAATACAACCTCACTCCTCTTGATTTTCACCCTTTAGTCTTCGCTCGCAATGTACTTCCCACTTCACTTCCATCGATCGACCAATCTCAAATACTCTTCAGTTCATCAATTTCTAATTCTTTACATCACTCTTTTGTATCACAATATTATATTTAATGTTCTCTTACCAAAACCAAATATGATTCTTTCAAATTCAACTACAAGAAACCTTATTGAAATCTTCTTGACCTTTTCATGTAATTAGGTACTCCTTCCTCATTCTCTCTTTCCATTCACATTCTTCAATCAAGATTACTTTCTATAACCCAAACCGAAACCTGACTTCTTAAATAAATCTTAATTAAATCTCAAGTATAAAACTTATATATACAAAAACTAAAATCAAACAAGTTCAATCTCTTGAAGTTTTTTAAAATAAAAGAAAATCCATAAGAAATCGTAATACAAATCAATGAATCTTGTGTTCCCGTTCAGTATCTGTTTGAGTTTGGAATTTATAATGAAGTGATACATATGATAAATAAAACCTCCTGAGTTTCAAACTGTTTGTTAAATGATATCAAACAAAAACCAATTTTTTTCTTTGATGACTATGGTGTTGAAGACATTGAGCTGTGAAGGAATTTCATCAAGACAGGTCGTTAAACAAGTCAATAAATCAATCTTAGGGTCCCCCTGACCATCGGGCCATCCGACTGAGTCTGTACACTTTGCCATGTTTTTTCCGGATTACGTAACGGATAAAATGTCTTGAAGAGATCTGGTTTGAGAGTATGAATACAAGAGATCTTAATGGGTGGGACCCTCTGAGTCTGAGTCTGATTACGCATTGCAGTTGGTTAACTCATCAACTCAATCTCGATCCATAAGACTTCAAAGACAATATCTTTCCATGTACGGGGATGTTTCTTGATGAACATAAATTTTTCTATGAAGTAGTTCATCATAAAATGATAAATGTTTGAAAGAAGGGGTTTTTCTCCTCAGCAAATAAATTTCAATATCTTTCCATGTGTAATGAACATAGATATTTTTTTGAAGCAGTGCATCATAAAATGATCAATGTTTGAGAGAAATGTTTTTCAAAAAAAGGTTTCAAGAGAATTTGTGGCTGTAGGCTACCCTATAAAAAATTATTTCTCTTCCAAATCACTCAACATCATTCAAAACCCAAAGATATTCTTCTCCTTCGAGTTCTTTGGTCCTCGTCATGATGAAAAGCTTCTTCAGTAGTATAATTATCCTTTCAATCGTATTTTCATCTGTAATGTCACTTGAAATGGAAGATCGTGAGTCTTCACTAAGAGTCAGACAGACATTTTAGTGATCAAAGAATCTCATCTTAAAAATATACTGAAACCTATAGCCAGACTCGATTATGCTTGTGCTAAATTCAACAAAGGAGTCTTTAGCCCAGGAATCAGTACTTTTAATCAAGACCGCGAACAAGCAGAGTCATTGGTCTCCACCAACGCCGTGGTCGAAATAATAAAAGACTTGAAAGACTATGACACTGTTTCACGCCCTGGTGAGTTTGCATTTTGTATTACAAACCTAAATGGTTTGGTGGAAGGTGTATTGTATGGTGAAAGCTGATGAACTTTAATCATTCACTCAAAAGAGAGACTCACCGTTTCATTCCAAGGTGAGTTTGTATCCCGTATCACAAACAAAAACTACTTGGTGGAAGTTGTATGGTAAAAACTGATGATCTTTAATCCCATATTGGAATTATCGGTCTGATCGAATAGATTTTTTCCACAACCATGCAGGTAAATATAGAGACACCAACAGTAGGATACGTAAGTTTTCATTAGACACTCGAAATAACTATATATAAAAGTCATCCAAGCATAATTCATTCAACTGAGATTTCTTTTAACAGTTAACAAGGTACAAGACGGGAATGATGTGAAGGTAATTTATTCCATGAAATGTCCACCTTTACGACGTGAAAAGTCTGTTGTGTTTCGAGACACACCAGATGGGAATATAGAGGTAGTTAAAGTCACATTAATTTGACTGATCAACTTCCAAGAAATGTGAATTCGAAAACATTATAAAAGTGTCAATGAAGATATTTAGTACTATGTAAAGTCAAGTCTGCTCCAGCACTTCTTAAGATGTCTTGTAAAAACAAATGATCAGTTGATCTTAACAAATATTTCATGAAGATTTTCTTAACCTCTCATTAACCGCAATCTGAAATATGCATTACCTTCTTCATACTTGCAATATCTATAAGTCATTGTTGATTGTGGCACAGAAATGACACAATATTGGCAAGGATCAATTCATTTGGTATATCGAAATGAGACATCATAGTCTTCACCCAATCTACACAAATTGTGCTGGTTTGACAGCAAAGGGTAATGAGATGATACAGATCTCAGGAGATTCAATGACTTTGAAAAGTTGAGATGATTTTGTTTGCCCTAATACCATACTTGAGTACTACTTAAACCTGGTCCAGCTTCTCCTTCCCAAACCCAAAAGTTCAACTATTCCCCAATCTTTTTAAACAAATTTTGATTATCATTCATCATCTTAAATTATATAAAGAAAAAACATGCTCACATCTTAAATTTTCATTACTTTTTTTCTCTTGCCAATGAAGCACAAAAACTATAAAAAAGTTCACTAATGATGAAAAAAAACACTATCTTATAATATCTTTTTGAAAACCCTTCACATTCATTCATTCATTCATTCGATCCAACCAATTCACAATCAACATCATCACATAGAGTCTTACAAGAACCCCACAAAAAAATGGCTTCACAAAACTAAAACAAATCACATCTTTCTTGCACAAAAAAAAGTTTCATTTCTTCTTCTTTTTTTTCTAGATTTTAAGAATCAAAATCATACTCAAAAGAAGGTGGAAGATCTGCAATAGGTCCACTTAACAATCCCGAATCTTCATCCATACCTCCTGTACCACTACTCTCTTGCATTCCAACATCTTCAACTTGATTAGTCAAATTCTTAAGTGAAGTGAACTCTAAAAACTCTTCAGGTAAATCAGGTTGTTGATCTTTAACAATCAAAATCCCACCACCCGCTCCACTTGCTGCAAATTCGGCCATACTCAAAACTGTTTGAGCTACACTACTAATCGAACCGGTTCCTACTTTACTTAATGATTTAGATGAAGATGATCCAACGATCGGTCGGACTGGTACATATCTAGATTGATCTGGGAATGAAATGTATGATAGTTGCGTAGGTGTCACACGTGAGAGATTGTCTAATTTATCAAATGAAGCTTCTTCCTTTCTCCTTTTTGTCGCAGTTTTGCTTCCTAGACCTTGTGATCCACTCTTTGATGCTTCATTTGATGGTTCATCAATCTTCATCGCTTCTTCATTATGGAGCACGGCTGGGCTTTCAGGAGCCGGTGTCTACAAAGCTCAGAGACTCATCAACATCCATCCACCAACCTATAGAATCATGTCTACTTCACTTACCATCTCCATCTCATCTGCATTCAATTTGTCCTTCTTCGTCTTCTCTCTTGCTTTAACTTTAGCAGTAGTAGACAAAACGGCCGTTGCAACCTTTTCAACCTTTTCTGTCGTAGGTGGTGTAGTAGCTGGTTGGTAAGCAAACAGTGAAGGTCGTGTGTTGGATAAGAATTCGAATTTAGGCATCTAAAAACCCCTCCAAAAACATAATCTCAATCAACAAAAAAGCCAATTTCCTTCTAGTCTTTGTAAATATGGCATGAGACAAAAATACAATCAAACTCACTCGAAGTTCTTTATCAACACCAATAATCGCTGTTGGAGTAAAAGCAAGTGCCAAAGAATGTGCCATCGGAAACCAATACCAAAACTGATTAAAGAGAGCCATTCCAACGATCGCTGTCATATTATTACTTCCATTCTTACTCCTCATGGAAACAGTCACATTTCTTCCTCCTGCATCAATGATACCTTGTGCTAAAGTCGCTCCAAACTTAGCCATCGCATCTTCATGTTTATCTGAAATGATTTTCTCGAATATTTTTCTTACTGCTGATGCCTTGGGGTTTAAAACTTCATTTTGTTGAATTAGAATCATCGCTAGTGCAATACAAGCTCCTTGTTTAACGTAGTCGACTGTGTCCTTCGTCATGGGCTCTAATAATTCAATGGCTTCCTCCATTCCGGTTCCAGCGCAGGCAATCCCGAGTGCAAGTGCAGCACCGTACCGAACGTTTGGATTGTAACTTTCACTCAAGAGCTGTACCACTCGTGGAAGTTGACTAGGGTTTCGGAAAAGAAGAAATCCAAGTGATGTGACTGCTGCTCTTCGAACATCGTCATTCACATCTGAAACGGCTACATGCAGTAAACGTCGGATGGCTTTATTATTTCCTGTACCGGCATAGGCCATCGCTACCGTGTAGATACCACCGTATCGAAGGATAGGATCCTACGAGGTCATCAAATCACTCACTATCAGTTGACAGACAAACAAGCCAGGGCTATGGGATACCACAGCGATGGCGATCTTGCAACGTACCTTGTCAGACGTCAAGATCTCGATGATCCCATCCGCTGCCTCTTCCTTTGCGTAAAACAAGAGACTGATTCCAACCGCTAAACCACGAATGATCTTCTCGTGTTGAGTCTCATGAGCATATTGTAACATCTCATCTAGAGCTTTGCTTGACCCAGTACCTAACATCAAGAGTCCCATTGCATATCCTGCTGCTTCACCTGCGATAGCAGAGTCGTTATAGAGTACATCACGAAGATCATCATATACATCTATCATTCGTGACCGGACAATAAAACATTCGTTAGAAACACAAATGTTCTTACATTGACATGCATTTATGAGCCCAAGTTGGAAAGAATTGACACACCTTCATTGCCAGATGACATACCAGCCACTCCAAGACCCAGAGCAGCACCATGTTGGATAATCTCGCTATTACTATTCTTCATCAAATTTCTAATATAATCCAAAACTGTCGCTCCACCATGATTAGCGTTGATCAAACCGAGAGCAAAGAGACTACCTCCTTCACTATAAAAACTTGAACTCGCACCACCCGGTAAATACGGTTGTAAAATTTCCATCCCTTGTCTTAAATTTCCACGATGAATCACACCTAACCCAGCTGTGACTGAGAACTTACTCCAATTGCTTGCCTTACTAAGCCAATCTAAATTATCTCTTAGAAATTGATCAGATGTCGTACCTGCATTCGCAAATGCATTGGCAAAGCTAACAGCATTATGATAAAGTGAACTTCGACCGTCTAAGGCATCCTTGCTTTGTTTGAGGATGAGTAAGTCTGAATGATTATTTCGGTAAAGGAATTCTAAGTAAAGCTTAATTGACTCTTCTCCAGTGAGGATTTCACGTGCCCGGTCAATATGAGGGTTACTGCTAGACTGTTGGCGATCGTCAATTAGAAGAATGGCGTCAGTTATATAATAAAGCGAAGAAAATTCGACATGTGATATGGCCACATACTTTAGAACCCTCTGTCTGGATGGCTGTAGCCGTTGCCGATCCATGTGTACCTGCCAAATTCTTTCTGATCACTTCCAAGAACTCTTGTGTGGCAGTCTCAGCCAAATCGAAACATATTTGATAAGCAGTCAAGATATCATCATCCTTTGCTTCAGGTTTCAATAACTCCTTGAGCAATTGACTAGCCGGTTCAGGATCATTGAGGTAGACAAAACATTGAGTGATACTGAAGTAATCGGGTCCTGATTTCTGGGAAGTGAGTAGACGGACGAGAAGTCTGAGTAAATCATTTCTGAAAGACACCCGGGTGATAGCCGTCATACAAGCTTCCAAGAGATAGCTAAGCAGATTGTCTTCTTTAGTACTATAACGAGATGCAATCGACTCAATGATGTCTAATCGACGACTTTCTAATGCGATCCCCAAGGCTTGACGATATTCACCAGCTTCGATGCAACGATTAAACATTCTTTCAACTATTCCTGACATACGTGGATCGATAGCAGCAGGAGCGGAAGTCATCGAGTCCGAACTCGATTGTTCATGTGCGGTGGATAGAGTCACATAGGCGTCGATACATTCAGCTATGAGAAATCAAAAGTTAATCCAAGATCAAACTTTAGATTGTAGTGTTCAACTTTGAGTGAGAATGATATCCAACTTACAAACAACTGTCTCTACGAATTCACCATCTGTACCGATCGTACCCACTCGTTGAACTTCAAACCGATCACCAGCTCCTAGAGCAAATTGTAATGATTCGGCCAAATCTCCTAGGTGATAATAGACCTTTGAAGCTACTAGTGCAGCAAGAGAGCGGGTAGAAGCTGATAGTCGATCATCTTCGTAAAGTACTTCGCTGTAAGTAAAATCAAAAGGGTAAGTGATTGTTATGATGAGCTGAGTTGAGTTAGTGAGAAGTTAAGTTCTTGTGTTACATTTTTGAGATACCATCAGCTACTTCTGCCCAGAATTCATAAACGAGACTATCCAATTGTTGTAGAGCATAGGTTTTGAGTTCTACGTCATCCTCGTCCAAAAGAGTTAAAATACCTGTAAGAATGAATGAATTGAAATCAGTTTGACTTTCATTCTTGATTTATGTATCATAGAGACTAACCTGAAGCAGAAGTGACAGCGCTCATGATGTGATGTTGGTAATGATGATAGATTGATTTGAGTGATTGGTTTTATTGCTGATGATGGATTGGTAGTTTGAATGAGATCTATTTTCTTGCTGACCTTGATCGACGAATGCACAATCTGGAATGGGTGACGCGTTGAGTTGATTTAGAATACAAGCATAAACTAAAGTAACACTCAACTTCGTATGTAAACCCATAGCGATGCTTATATCCAAACTCTTCAAGTCATCCATCCACTCCGAATTTCAGTTCAGTCCTTCATCAACCAACTTCACAATCTCAAAAAAATGTCAAGCTTATTCTTCTCACGCTTACAACACATCATCAAACCAATAACAAAATCATTAACTCAATCAACTCATAATGTAAATTTAAACTTAACAAAACCTTTCATCTCAAATCAATTCATCAATCAACATCAACTTAATCTTGGTCATAGAGGTATGAAAGTTAGATCAAGTGTTAAAAGAATCTGTGATGGTTGTTCAGTTGTTAAAAGGAAAGGAAGAGTTTATGTGATTTGTTCTAAAGATCCAAGACATAAACAGGTACTAGTTTTCACTTTTGGGTGTTTTGGATTGATTTGAGTATAAAGTTCTGATGAAAATTGGTTTTGATTTTTCAGAGGCAAGGATAAAACAAAAATCGTATTCGATAAAAGAAACACCGTTCAAACCAAAAATTAAACAACAACTGTATAACAATCATGTTTTAAAGACTTTCCGGGTCATTCTCTAAGATTATCCGATCGATCTCGTCATCGACTTTCCGTTGTGTACCGCACTAGATCATCTCGAAATTTAATTACCCTTGGGACCAGGATATTTGGACGGAAGCACACTGGTTCTAAGTGAGCACGGTGAATGGACTCCAATGTAATACATGTATCTCAGATCAGAGTCATGTGTAGAAGCTAATGGCAGCTGATCAAATCGAATAAGGATGGGTAAAAAGGGTATTACATTGGAAAGAGGACAACAATTTAGTAAAATGAAAGTAATGGCAACTGGTTGAGTTTGTAAACCAAGAAATCTCTCTTTGCCCTAAAGTACTTTTATTTACATTCCTTGCAAGATTGAAATTGAGATGATTCTTTTGCAAAGTGAGTCTCTACCGATTCTTTGAAGCCCTAGAATCGCAATTTTGTTAAATAGATACGTGATGAACAAATTGAGTTAAACATTTATTGATCTCTTTTCAGATCGAAATGAAAAAGACAAAAAAAAGAAACTCAACTTGTAAGAGAAAGGTTTTCGAGTAGGAGAAAATTCACCTAATTTATGTCCAACCATTTCTGCTGTAATATTCACCGGAACATAATCCTTTCCATTATGAACTAATAATTTAAGTCTAAGCCAAAAACAAACAATCCAATCCAAATCAAAGATTATCCACAAAAAAAGAAATCAATCGAAAAATGATGACTGACCCTACGAAATTAGGTAGGATTGTACAAGATCTAGCTGATGTTCTGATGGCTGTGTTTGTACTCAAAGCTTCAGCTAGATTTGGGAAAGCTGTAAAGAATGGACCTAAAAGAAAACCAAAGGGTCAAGATTGATAGTTTTCTTGTTATTGTGAGAAGTCAAAAATGAGACTGACCTTTCCATGCTGATCGAGCTAAACGTGTTAAAGTTGGGTTCATGTTTTCATGTAAATTGATATAGGTTCGTTACTTGATCGATTCTTGATGGTTTTCTTGTTTTCTTGAAACTCTTCTGGAAATCTCAACGGATGGAAGCGCAGTAGACATTCGATATAAACATATCTTAGATGAATATAAGCATTCTACTAAGTCACCCTATGCTAACGCATCCACAACGTAGAACTTTCAAGCCCCCCGATTCTTTCTGCGACCAATGATCACTGGCATGATCTGGAGCTGGCAAAAGTCTCGAAGAGGAGCCAGCGCGTATATCTAAATGAACGACGAAGACCGCGCGTGATTGCGCGGAGAAACTCTAGTAATCATTCGAAATCACGCGCTGAATGTTCCAAAAAAGAGCTTCAGGAGTGGGAGTCTTTAATCTGAAGAGATTAGGGATCAGATATCAGTCTTATGATGGACTGATGTTTGATCGAAAAGAAACCACAATCTGAGGAAAGCGGAAGATTGAGGAAACTTGATAATGAGTTCGATTTCAATAAGAGAACTACTTTAGAAAGAAAACAACTACTAAGAAACTTGATAATGAGTTCGATTTCAATAAGAGAACTACTTTAGAAAGAAAACAACTACTAACACCTGAAGAGATTAGGGATCAGATATCAGTCTTATGATGGACTGATGTTTGATCAAAAAGAAACCACAATCTGAGGAAAGCGGAAGATTGAGGAAACTTGATAATGAGTTTGATGAGAAAAGAGAACAAACAAAGTGGAAACATGATTGGTCTATTTATAACTTGAACAACTCGAACTCATTACATCGCGTCATGATGTTAGCAAGAACCCTCATTGATAATGCACATTTATCTATACACGTCCTGCTCAAGAGAAGTCATTGCATGACTCTCAATTCCCCCCCATCTTGCTGACATCGTGTAAGCCTAAAGAATGGCAAAAGTTGAGATGCTTGCAAGGAGTGAG
The DNA here is from genome assembly GCF_000204055.1 of Melampsora larici-populina 98AG31. NCBI lineage: Eukaryota > Fungi > Basidiomycota > Pucciniomycetes > Pucciniales > Melampsoraceae > Melampsora > Melampsora laricis-populina. Next base: position 528,596 of record NW_006768816.1, read on the forward strand.
AGCTTTTGTCATTACATCAGCTATCATATCATTAGTTGGAATGTAAGTAACCGTGAGTTGTTTAGTGCTGGCTAACTCTTGTAGCCAATGATACTTGACATCCACATGCTTAGTTCGCCTTTGAAACTTTTCATTCTTTGCTAATGCGATAGCACCTTGATTGTCTAGATTGAATATTGGTGAACTGCGTTGACTCATCTTCATACCCTTCATTAAGTTGGTAACCCAAACGATATCCTGACCACCTTCGTATGCTGATCTATACTCCGCTTCCGTCGTCAAAGATGCCACACTTTCTTGCTTCTTACTCATCCAGTTTACCGTACTAACACCTAGCCTCGTAACATAACCCCCAGTCGACCTCCTGCTTACAGGACACACTGCGAAATCAGCGTCTGCAAACGCGTTCAATTCCAAATCCTTACCTCCTAAAACTAAACCAAAATCTTGCGTTCCCTTCAAGAATCGTAACACCCTTTTGAAGGCGATCCAATGAACAATTGAAGGACAGTTCAAGTGCTGAGAGAGCTGTGAGACAACGAAAGAAAGATCAGGTCGGGTCGCATTGTTGAGATACATCAATCGTCCAACAGCTCGTCTGTAACTTAAGCCTAGATCCAAAAATTCTTGATTTTCTTTTGCTGTTCCTGGGATTAAGTATGTATTCGGAATCATTGGTGAGCCTACAGGTTTGCAGTCAGTCATCCCGTAGTCTTTGAGTAAGTCACGGATGTATTGCTGTTGTGACAAGGTGATTGTTTTAGCCTGACGATTCCTGATGACCTTCATACCCAAAATGTATTTGAAGTCAATGTCGTCGTCCATCTAAAATTTCTTGGTGATGGCAGAGTGGAAGTGTTGGAAGTTGTTGGTAGCAATGATCATATCATCTACGTGAACGTGAACGATGCATCTCCAAGTAGGATCGTTAGACAAGAAAACACTGGGATCTTGTGGTGAGGGAAACAGGTTGATGGAGGCGAAAAAGGCTTTCAGGGTGTCATACCATACTTTCGGAGCCTGTTTCAAACCGTAAAGTGCTTGCCTGAGTTTGAGAACGGTTTCAGCTGTTGCATCCTTGATATTCAGGCCTTTTGGTATCTTCATGTAGATAGTCTCCTTTGGTGAACCGTTGAGAAACGCAGCAACAGCATCCATCTGATATACGTCTAGATCCTCAACTGCAGCAAGAGCACAAATGATCCGCATCGAAACAAGTCTGGCAGTTGGTGCATAGGTCTCGTTGTAGTCCTCACCGAACTGCTGTGAAAACCCCTGCGCACAAAGACGTGCCTTGTACTTAAGCAGCTCACCTTCTGCACCTAGCTTTTTCTTAAAGACCCAGGTGGTGCCAATTGCACGTTTACCTGCGGGAAGGATGACTACATCCCAAACCTTTCGCTTGTCCATGTTGTCAAGCTCAGCAGTGATGGCTTGCTGCCAGTCGGTTTTGTCGGAGGACATTAGAGCCTGCTTGTAGGTTCTTGGCGACGACACGGAGGTGGTGACTACGTTAGCTCTAGTGCGTCGAGAACCTTCTGGGAGAATGTTGAAAGTGTCGATATTGCTGGATATGTCGTTCGGTGCAACTGACCACACATGATAGTCCCAGCCAGGCTTGCGTTGTTGTGTGAGCTGCTCGATGATGTCTTCGTCATCTCCGTCATCTTCCTCTTCTACCACTGGATTGATTTCTTCCGTTTCCGGCTGAGGTAAGTTGTTTGGAATTGGTGTTGTTGATGCTTCGTGAGGAGTTTCAACGGGAATGGGTTGAGATGGTGTTGGAGGAGGAGAGTCTGGAAGAGGTATTTCTTCAGGTGCGACAGAGTCTTCTTCTGTTGATGAAGCGACCTCTGATGGTAGAATGATGTCGTCATTAAACAATGTGTCGAGGTTGAAAGATGAAGATGGATTTTGTCCTTCAATACCTGGAAACTCCGTCACGTTGAAAGTAACGTCATGAGAATAAACTATTCTCCCATCATCTAAATGTACCCTATAATTCTTGTGTCCAACTTGATAACCAAGAAAGATTCCTTTCATTGAGGTGTTGTCAAACTTGCGTCGAAATTGCTTTGGAATTAAAACGTAAGCACAGCAGCCAAATGGCTTTAATCAAGAGTAATCGAAGGAGCGACCAAACCATAGCTCATAGGCTGACTTATTGTTGGTGATCTTGGCTGGTGTGATATTCTCAAGGAAAACTGAAGTCATGACCGCTTCAGCCCAGAAACTGTAAGGAAGATTGGACTGTCGAAGCAAGGTCCTTGATTTTTCCGTTGTTGTTTGATTCCCTCGCTCTGCAACAGGGTTTTGTTGAGGGGTGTAAGGCGCGCTGAGATGAGACGTAGTTCCGTTTTCAGCAAGCAACTTCTGAAACTCCTTAAGCATGTACTCTCCCCCCTGGTTGTTGACCAAGCTCACAATCTTCTTGTTGTGAAAAGTCTCAACATTGTTCTTAAAGTTCAAAAAGCAAGGAAAAGTGTCTGATTTCAATTTCAAAATATACACGTGTTTGTAATTCGTACAAGCGTCGGTGAGTTTGAAATAATATAAACCTCCTCCTTCAGATGGTACAGAAATCTTGCCACTCAAATCGCTATGAATCATGTCTAAGGGGTGCTTTACAGAAGGGAAATGACCAGAGTATGGAAGTGGGTGACCTTTCGACAGTTTGCAAACCTCACAGTTCCAATCCTCTGGCTCAGAAACGTCGTACATCATCTTAAGGCGGCTGGACTCGGGATGACCTCCCTGTCTGTGGAGAGTCCTGTAGTCAGAGATGGAAACCATAGCGCGAGATTTGATAGTGAGATCCGACGTGCCTAAAACGATTTCAAGTTCAATTACTTGATTGCGAACATGACCAATGAGAGAAGCAGCGCCACGTTTCTTCATGATGATGTCGTCAACATAGCTTTCGATTTTGTAACCATTCATCAACAAGGCCCCCATACTGATGAGACAACAGCCCAAGTCGGGTACATGGAGAGCTGGAAGAATTAGCTCATCATCACCAGAGTTACACGTGATGAAGCCTTTGCCGATGATGTTGATGTTGTTGCCATTGGCCAAGACAACAGTGGAGGTAACTTCTTCATACTTATGGAAGAGATCTCGATCCGGAACCATGTGGTGAGAGCAGCCACTATCCAATAGGATGGAATCGTGCTCGGAAGAGAGGACAACGAAAGCTTTAGCCTCGAAGAATGGATCAACAGTTACAGCAGCAGCAGCTCTAGGTCGAGAAGAACTAGAAGGTCGAGCAGTTGTTGGTCGTAAGTGTGGATTGACTTGATAACATTCTTGTCGAGTATGACCTTTTGCTTCGTCGTTGTGTTTTCCGTTAGAACAGTAAGCTGTGTGATTGAATTTCAGCGGGCGTTGAGTTTGAGTTCGCTGAAGGGTCCTAGTTTGTCGAACAGCAAGTGCCACAGTGTTTGCGTGGGCTTCTTCATCCTTGATCGAAACCAATTGATCTTCGAGGTAATTGAGAACCTTGTCAGTCGTCAAGGGTCGTTCTTTGCGTAGCAGGGTTTTAGTGATGTCCATGGTGGACGGGAGCTTGGTGACGATAGTTTCACCTAAGTAAGATTGAGAGATATGACGAATTCCGTCGACTGCCAACATGCCGGCCAAGGCGTGTTGAGTATCAGTGATATAACCTTCAAGGTCATGGGAGAAGACGAGGTCCGTGAACTTTAAGTAAGCCCTAGCTTGATTCTTGTCAGATGAGGATTGAAAATGGTCCTTTAAGATTTTCCACATCTTAACAGGGTCCGCCACAGCATCCTTCGCAACGATGCGAATGCGATTATCTTGATCGATGCAACCGAACAAGATTCCTGCGGCCTTTTTCTTCTTGGTTTGATGGACTGTGAGTTGTACGGAGTTGTCCAAATCGTCGGATTTGGACAACTCCGGGGGGAACCGGAGGATTGTCGATGTTGATGAAATCCTCAAGATTAACCGTCATGAGATGGGCGATTACATCGCCAGCCCACTCGACGTAGTTGGTTTTGGCGAGTTTGGGGAAATGAGTTTGTGCCGAACTGGAATTTTCAGTCATGGTGATGAATGAAAAAGTATTTGATAATCGAAAAAGGATGTTTTTCGAAGTGAAATTTTATCGATGAAAAGATGAATCGATCGAAAATTTTGACTGGTAAGCGCTTTTTAGAGGAGCGCTGGGCTCATAACCAAAGAGCTTCAGGAGTGGGAGTCTTTAATCTGAAGAGATTAGGGATCAGATATCAGTCTTATGATGGACTGATGTTTGATCGAAAAGAAACCACAATACCTGAAGAGATTAGGGATCAGATATCAGTCTTATGATGGACTGATGTTTGATCAAAAAGAAACCACAATCTGAGGAAAGCGGAAGATTGAGGAAACTTGATAATGAGTTCGATGAGAAAAGAGAACAAACAAAGTGGAAACATGATTGGTCTATTTATAACTTGAACAACTCGAACTCATTACATCGCGTCATGATGTTAGCAAGAACCCACCACAATCTGAGGAAAGCGGAAGATTGAGGAAACTTGATAATGAGTTCGATGAGAAAAGAGAACAAACAAAGTGGAAACATGATTGGTCTATTTATAACTTGAACAACTCGAACTCATTACATCGCGTCATGATGTTAGCAAGAACCCTCATTGATAATGCACATTTATCTATACACGTCCTGCTCAAGAGAAGTCATTGCATGACTCTCAATCCAAAAGCTTTCGGGAATTTTTGCTCCGCGGCTCATGTAAGGCTCACATCTTTCTCTTGTGGACATCTAAGCCTGTGCGTTGAGGGTCCTTCTTCATGAGCCTTGACTGTTGAACTCATTTTCTCATGGGTTCATAATGCGTTACCAACAACTATTGACAAATGCTACAGAAAAATCTCAGGCTGGCTCGTATCTGCACGCTCAAACCTTCAAGTGAGTGAGTGAGTGAGTGAAGACCAGTGGAATCGATGACCTGACAGAAGGAATCCATATTTGCAATGAGATGATTTGAGTATATAATCTCAAAGGATTTCTCTACTTTTCTTTCTCTCATCCCATTCTTCCTCCTCAGTTTACATCTATCAACTTATTCTTTTTCGCATCAATAACTTAACTTTTGCTACTTTTCATCAATCCATCTTACAACATGAAAGGTTTGATTAAAACTCTGGTCCTCCTTGCAGCTTTCACCTACAATGTAGCTCAAGCTGAAACTTGTAAGAAGCAAGTTGACGTCAAAGAGTGTCAAAAGTAGGGATTTCTCTTTATGCCTATTTCATAGTCATCTCACCTCATCCTCCTGCACTTCTTTTCTTTATTTTCTATTCACAGGGCCATTGATCAAATTGGATACGACGCCAAAGGAAATGCTGTTAAAACTGTGAACAAACAAGTACTATCCTCCGGACACTGTAAAGTAAATCCTTCGTCTTTTTGATTGGAATATCTTGATTATGCATTTCTGGGGACCCTCTAGCTTGTTTCAACAATCACTGATTCATTGATTTCCTGTGTACTAGGTTACCATCCAAACCAAAAAAGGTGGTCCAATTTCAACGTAAGCTAGTCACTATTCATATTTGACCATCCAAACATGTTCATCGCTGTGGTTTCTTACATGGCCTTTTTCATAGTTCTGGAAGTGATCTCTCAAAGGCCTTGGATAGTATTGTCAATCGCAAAAATGGCGAATGCAAAAACCAGGTATGTTCAGTTCTTTTCTTACTTCAGCCTAAAACTCTCAAGCTTATATCATCCATTGTTTAGCCCGGAGTGGAGGACATCCAAAACCCAACTAACATCGCGGGTTTTCAACCGGCAACGTTGTTGGTCGAATATATCGAGGATAAACCTGCACCTGCAGCTTGTAAGCATGAACTCGACCCGAAAGAGTGTCAAAAGTCAGATCTTCTCTCTGTGCCCAATTCATTATTTATCTCACCTCATTTTCGAAGGCTTACTTTTTTTTCTGATGACCCTTCTATCTGTCTGCAGAGCCCTTGGACAAATTGGATACGATGCAAAAGGAAATGCTGTTAAAACTGTGAACAAACAAGTACTATCCTGTGGTTACTGTCAGGTAAATATTTTTTCTGCTCAGCTTTGATGGAGACTTTCTCGATCAAAAATTTCTGGTCTCATTGATTGACTGGTTTATTATCTACTAGGTTACAATCCAAACCAAAAAAGGTGGCCCAATCGCAAAGTAAGCTATTCACTACTCATCTTTGACCATTCAAACATCTTCGTCGATTTGGTTTCTTACATGGTTTGGTTCAAAGTTCTGGAAGTGGTCTTTCAGCAGCCTTGAATAAAGTACTTGACCACAAGGATGGTGAATGCAAGAACCAAGTATGTTCAGTTCCTTCCTTACCTCATCTTAGAGCCCTTAGGCTTACATTCTCCATTGTTTAGCCCGGAGTGGAGGGCATTCTAAACCCAACCAACATCAAGAACTTTCAATCGGCAACGCTCTTGGTCGAGCGCATCGAGGGTAAAGCTGCACCTTGTGCTTGAGCTTCCACATCGCTTGTTTCAATCCGACTTCAGATTATCGGCAGTGTTGTTGCGTGTTTTACTTTCACTCAATCATCCATGTGGCTCTGAACCTTTTGTAAAGCCAATATTTGCTTATTCGACCTTGTGCCCTTCTGTTTTCTGATTTTATCATGTGCTTCAAAGTTTTTTTGTCTCTTCCTTTATAACCCTATGAGTTAACACTGTGCTCCATAGTTCATTTGTTTTGAAGTGGCTTCTTATCTCCAACCTCACCATAGATGTACTTTTTGACTAGTGTATAACTCTTGGGCGTGTCTTTTATGTTTTCTATATATGACATCCTTTGCTATGTTTCGATTATGTTTTTTCAACGGACAATGCAGCATTCATGTTGCAAGTTGTTATCAAAGTTTTAGCCCTTTCCCTTTCAGACCCTACATGAACGCTTGCAAAACTATGCTTACATCGTGGATCCCAGCTTGGCAAGAAGAAAAACTTCGCTGATTGGTCTCTTCTTTTACCTCCTGTGCCCCTTCAAACTTCCAAGGATTTTTGCCTCGTATCCATACACTAAGATAAAACAAATGGAAAAGAAACTAGACTGAATGAGCTCACAAATATCACTGGTCTCTAGATTGTGTTTTAAATTGAGACCTTAGTACCATTAACCTTTCACACTACTGCATGTCACCTGCAATCTGACAGACTGGTGTCAAGATTTCACATTACATTGCCAAGTCAAAGAGTACTTTGTACCTCTACAGGCTCCAGAGAACAAGCAGGATGGGACGTAGTTCAGTGAGCACATTGTAAGTTCAATATATCAAGTCATGTCTATTCACCTATTGCACCACTCACCCCATGCAACAAAAGCTACACTGTTTCTGATGGCCAATGGCAGTGAAGGTTGGTTACCACTGGGCAACGTGGCAAGTGAGTTTTGGATTTGATAATTCAGTATTCACAAGTGTGGCATGGCGTGTGGGAATGCCGGATTCGATATGGGAAGGATAAGAAAGGCCAGAGAGATGTGGTATCAGTCTGCTACTGAGACTACCTGAGAAGATCCCTGTGGGGACCCAGGAAAGCTTCTATTGGGGTTTGTATCAAGAATTCCAACATGAAACACAGTAAACTCAGGTCAGATCCAAAAAGATCCAAATCCCGACCTTTTTTGTGGCACAAAACTCACTAAGACAAATGACAAGGGGATGAGCCTTGTGTGTGCACCATCACAGGGTCAGTGTACTCTGGGAATTGAGAGAGGCTCTTTTGGGTGGGCCAGATGGCCAAGGGGTCTTCATAGGTTTGATGTGTAGTAATACTAGAAGTGAATTTGGAAAAATAAAACAGCAAATCTTTTTTGAAAAGCTGTAACTTAACAATGTACGGCTTTTTTTTGCCTAAAATTGAGCCAAAATTCCATCCTTTTCCAATACAAACATTTTAGCAAAAATGGAAAATTCCAACCATTTTTGGGACAAACATAGGTAAAACCCACCTGAAATCTCAGGCCAAATCCCAACATTTTTTGGTACAAACCCCAACAGGAGCTGTCCTGGGTCCTCCCCTTGGACAACCATGGATAGTATGATTCTTCTTTGACAGGTGAGACTTGTTTTTGAGAAGCATGCTTTTTTCTTCTCTGAGCTTGTTGAATCACCCCAGCCTGTACAAGTGTGTTTTGTGTCATTGATGAATTCAAAATGTCTCTCAATCATATCTTGTCACATACAAACAAGTTTTTGGTAAGCAACAGGTCAATTTCTGTGCTGTGATGGTGATAAGGATCATTAAACGGATGCATTTTGCCAAAGAGATGTGACAAGAGATGCATGAGTTAAATCACAAAGAAGCAGATACATTGTAAGTACATAAGTAGTTTGCCTATTTAGGGATATGGAGACAAGTTTGAATGGATAAACTTTGTTTTGCAACACGCATACATGTATAGAGAAAATAAAGTAAAATAAAGAAATGAGGAAACTATGAAAAAGCATACCCATGATTAAAATACTGAAGAAGCAGGTACATTGTAAGCAAGTACATAGTTGGCTTATTAAATAATGATATAGAGATGAGTTTGACTGGATGAAGATCAAACTTGATTGGACTCATGGGCATCTTTATATACAAAAGCACAACACAGCTGAGAGTTCAGAAAAGCACACACTTTGGTAATGGAGAGAAATCTAAAAAATAAAAAGATGGACCACTCGCATGAGTGTCGGTCCTCCCTTCGGTCACTTTTGCATTCGGATTTCAGGTCGTCTTCGTGTGGTCTTTTTTGTTTCATCGCCTGCTGGCTTTTCTCCTCCTCGTACTACCCTTCATCTCCTTTTTGTCGTGCTTTCTGGATATCTCCGATGTCATTTTTATTGTTCCAACAAAGCTTTGTATGTCTGCAACAAAGCTTTTTGTGCTCGGCTTCTTTGTTTCCTACATGGTGGTTTCTTTGTCCGGAGCCTGCTTCAGACACTACATCGTGATATGATTTTATCCAACACTACGGCTTTCTGATCTTTGCATCAAAACTTTTCTTACTCACCTTTTCATCATTTCATTTTGGCATGTTATTGTGTGCTATTGATATTTTTTCCTCCACCTATTGCCCACCAATCGCTTTCCCTTTATCTGTGCTTTCCTTATGCGGCGTCGGACAACGGATGTGCTTATCGCTTATCATCTTAAACTATGTTGGGAATAATCGGTACCTCCGTTATTCAGTCCAAAATTAAGATATAAATAGACAGCATTTTGTTGCCTTCTTGATCTTGAATCCCCATTGCATCACACAACTCAATCTCCAATAACTGCTCATCTTCACTTTTGCCTTGGCGCCTGATTTCCTTGTAATTGATTCCCACCATTCTACTCACCTCCTCAATTATTCCACCAACCAATGTTTAATAATGCGACTGGGCTTGTAGCACCTCCTTTTGACAACGGTCAATTTCTAGACACTGTCTACTCTCAGTTCCAGCTTTGTTAGTCTAATTTTGAACTTCCCTTACATTGTTGTGATCTGAGTTTTTACATTATAGAGAGTCAGCCGTCGCATATTTTCATTTTTGAAACCGGTGTGGTTATGGTGATGTACGTGGTAGCGAATTATGCGTTTACTGTACGGTATTGAGGTACTCTGCTCAGAATCTGCGCTAATTTAGATATTACAGGGTATTTTGTACAGGCGATACAACTTGGACATGGCAACTCAAGTATTAATAGGGAAATGATGTACCAAGTTATAAGTCTAAGTATATTTACAAAAGCTGGTATGAGAAATGCTCTACATCAGATGTGGACATCAATCCCATGTTTAGTTATGATTATTTATTTGGTTAAGATGAAAGTTGATTGATGTTTCAAAGCTACTTAATTGTTTGAAATTTGTTTCAACAATCTCTACCACAATGTTTAAAGACAAGAAAGTTAATTCTGAGTATGTTCAGACGGTGATTGCTTTGACAAAACCTAAAATGGACTTTGTCATTCTCCACTTTTCATTGCCTGTCTTTTGTACATTTTGAGATTGTGTAGAAGTAGCGTTGATAAAGGTAAATTATTGAATGTTGAAGAGACGGTGAAAGTTGCTCTTACATAAAGAATTGAATTAAGAACAAAAAGAGGTAATACTTACAAATGATCATGATAACAAACTAAATTTGGATACTAGAAGTAGAGGTAGTATTGGATATAGATAATACTTGCATTTGCTTGAAAATGTAATTGTACAACATTAAATGTAGAGAAAAAGCCATTTGTACCGGACAGGGCAAAAGTGTACTACCAAGGTGAAAGGAATTGAGAATAAAAACAACTTATATGGAGAGTCAATTAACTAGCAGCATTCCCCTTTAGACAGATCCTCATTTGTCTTATCCACCTTTTTAAAAACTAGCATCCGTTCATCTTTTAAAAAACAACCCTCCAGCCTTCGCGCAATTGTTGTTCTTTCATCAATAAATTTTTGTAAAAAGTACAACTTCCAATCAATTTCAACCTAACAACAAATGGAACACAAATCTTACAACCTTGAGAGTGGTTTACTGAGCCGGAAGATGCAAGCACTATGCAAATACACCATAGACAATTTTGTTTTTGGCAAAAATTTTAGAACACTTCATTGAGGGTGAGTACAAATTATTGTATTTAGTTAAATCATGACTGACATTTTTTTTCAGAGACAAAGGGGACAAATTATCCTAGATATCAAAATAGAACTATCAAAAATAAACAACTCAATAGAAAATTCAATGTTTATATCAAGATTGATTCAGCTAGCAATATAAAGCTGATGGTAGGTCCAAACTAATTGAAACAAGGAGTCTTCTACTTGATTTGCAACTGATGAAATATTCAAGTAGAAGACGACAGAATTGAATTGGTTGCACAAGTTGGATTTATGACTGTTAGCTGATTTTTCTATGTCGTCCTGCTGGGTACAACTATTACTGTAATATGACTGTCTCAATGATTGCAATAAGCGAAGACTTGTTCAAAAGAGTGTACTATAAAATTGTATTTCCCAACTCTTGAAATGATATATTAAGTAGTTTGGTGGACAGAACAAACTATTCCTAACTTTCTGAGGCACTGGGTTGACCTATGCTCAAAATCAAGTTATTGGTTTCATAGTTATCCTTTGGTTTTGGACAGTTGATTTACATGTGTTAAAAGTTAAAATGGTGCGTAAGATGGTGCGGGCGCGCCCGCAAAGTCTCTAGTATATCAAATAAGACAAATAATACCCATGACAACATTACAAATGTTTCAGAAATAACAAATAGACACATAGTAGAATGAGATCACATATCCAATAATCCTACACAACTTGATTCACCACAATAACAGCATTCCCCAGTAGATACTTGACCACAGCATTGTTCAAAGTAATCTGTCATCCCAAGTACATATACATGTACCCAAAACTAACTTGTAATATAGTATTATCATATACAAACCTAATTACATATAGATACAGCCTATAGACAGTATGTAACATGTAACAAAAGACATGAAAATATTAACTACATGTACATGTACGCTTAAAACCACATGTAGCATGTAATAAGACATCATTTACACCTCATAACTCAGTGTCAAGAGTTAAAATGCTTATACTACATAATATACTTAGCATGTATATGTAATTAAGCATAATCAGTAATGATCATGCCAATCATTAACAACAAACCCTCAACCAACGTACAGTCGACTCTGATATAAGCGATATGTGTCAAACCCAATACTCTAGGAAATCTGATACTTTTTTGGTCAAATAAATTTTATCTGCGGTGAAATCGGTTGAAAACCCGATAAACCTGCCATATCCGATACCTGATACTTTTTTTTTGAGATCCCAACTTCAAACCCGATAATTTTGCCGGGCCATTGGTCTACAGTATTGATCTTTTTTGGTCTTTTTTCTTGTTCAAAGATAAAAATTTTTGTTATCACATTTCGCTTGCAATCAGAAGACTTCAGAAGCCTTCAGAATCATCTAGTTTTACGGAAATGCTCCCCAAAGCTCTTTCAAACTATACAATTTCTCACAGAGAATTGGAGTATCGCTGGAATTGGGCGAAAGCATCTCCGGGCGAAAAATGACCTAGGCGCCACCATCGGTTGTACGTCTACATAACGAGCCCCACCGAGCCTGTGATGTGGAAGGTGGCTTTGATTTATACACACCGTACCGGTACAGCGAGGTGCCAGTGAAGCTTGTTCTACAAGCTCTTACTCTCTCTTACTCTTCTTGCTGGTGAAGTTGAGAGTACAACATAATTGTTTCTAATATTTGCAAATTGCAAACAACACTCCGAAGAAGGGAAGTGTGAAAATACTCAGACGGAGATGTTGGCGGACAAAACCTCGTATTGTCAGATCAAAAAGGTGTTGAAAGAGCAATAGCAAGGTGTCAAGCAATTGAGGATTCCCTTATCGAATGGTGCTGAATAGTGACCAAGCATCACAAAGATGATTGATCTAATCCTATTAGACTAGGAGACCCAAAGTAACAAGAGCCTACAGGAATGTACCAAGAATCATGATCTCATTTCATTGACATCGTAGCTGATGATGAAAAAAAGGAAAGAACGATCTAATGAAAAAATGAAAAAACGAGAACACTTGTTGGTTTGTCATACGCTTATTTGGCCATAGCTTATGAGCTTATAATTGAACGCCTGAACATCATAGCTGTCCAGCAAGTTCCTCGCATGTTGCTCTGTTTCTCTGCTCACTGATTCTCCTGGGCCATCAGATAGACCAAGATTTTTTGCTTGCTCTGCCTGAAAGCACGTATGAAGAAGCTCGAATATCCTGGTCAACGTGAGTCTCCGTGAGTTGAGTGGCAATTTGTATTGAACTACTCTTACAGCGAGTATAGGTTTTGTACAGGCTCTCTACCTTTTTGCCCGGAGACCTTTTCGCCCATTTCCAACAATCCTTGAATGCTCCCATTTCTCACATTGAGAAAGGATTTCAAACCTTGAAATACGAAAATGAGGCTCGTTTAAAACCTCTGAAAGAGCTAGTCAGCGCTGGAAAGCCACTCACCAAAGCTGATGAGCGATTCATAGATATGTCAGCCAACCTCGTTGATGAGTGGAAGGTGGTTGAGCGCATCAAGGAGATTGGAGATTTTGTCCGGGCTGCTGGCGAGTTCAATAATGCGGAGAAAGCAACTTTGGAGGTCCTGATCCTCAAGGCTGACCAGCCAAATCCAATAAGTTTGAAAAAACTAAACTGTCAGTCTATTTTTCCTTGTACTCAAAACCTGATGCTTGAAGTTAATTCTCAAATTAATAATGGTTTGATCTTGGAACTCAATTTCAGATAAGCGTAAACATACAGACTCGGAGACTTCAGCCCCAAATCCTTCTACACAAAACAATGATGCCAAAAAAAACAAAAAACTCAAGACGGTCACCGCGACTCTTTCTCAGCGAATCAAGATTCTAAATTGGTATTATGCAAATGGGGAAAAGCAAAATAAGACGGCAAAGAAGTTCAATGGGTTATATCCTGATCTCCGACTTAGTCGGCCTCGAATTTCAGAATGGTTGAAGAAGGAGACCGAGATGCATGCAGAATATGAATCTGGGACTGATGGGGTTCACTCCAAGCAAAAGATTTTAACCGAGCATCCCCATGTGAATCAAGCACTTGAAACTTGGGTTGCTCAAGCTGAGCACCTGGGTGTTATTGTTACTGGACAAGTCATATGTGCGATGTGGACACGTTTTGCCGACCTTTTCAAGATTCCAGAGGAAGATCGACTCAAACTTTCCAAAGGATGGCTGACTAGTTTCAAGACTCGGACTGGTCTCTGTTCAATCAAAGGTCATGGCGAGGCTGGTGCAGCTTCACCAGAGACTGTTCCTGCAGAAAGAGAACGTGTGCGTGCTATCACAGATCTCTATAATCTTGCCAATATCTATAACATGGATGAGACTGGCCTTTTCTATGGGTAAGTCTCTGATGCATCTTTTTCCCCTTTTCACTTTCTTACATTGTTTTCACTTTTCTAGCATGCCGCCCGACAGAGGCTTAGCATTTAATGCCAAGTCTGGGATCAAATCAGACCAGCAGCGTCTCACATATGCTTTTACCACCAATGCCAATGGATCTGATAAGCGCCGACCCTTGATCATAGGAAAGGTGCATAAGCCTGTCTGCTTCCATGGAAAGACAGGCGAGCAGCTCGGCTTTTACTATTGGAACAACACAAAAGCCTGGATGCAGACCGGACTCTTTATCAAGTGGATTGAATCTTGGGACCAAGAGCTGAGACTTGAGGATCACAAAATTTTGCTTTTTGTTGACAACTTTTCTGGACACTCTGTCAATCCAGAAAGACCTTTGACAAACATCCGCCGTGAATTTTTCTCCCCCAATCTTACATCTCATGTCCAACCACTCGATGCGGGTATTATCGCCAATTTCAAATGTTATTATCAATCCAAATTCATCAATTATGTGATTGATTGTTATGAGCTTCACATACCGGTTGGCAAAATTTACAAGATTCATCAACTCGACGCCATGAAACTTGCCAACAAGGCCTGGTTTAGAGTCTCAAACACAACAATTGCAAACTGTTGGCAGAAGTCTGGTATCATATTGCCTCGTAATCCAGACGGATCCATCAAGAGCAAAGATAATCAACCTGAAATCTTTGAAGTTTCCAAGTCAGACCCGATGATCGAGGACGAAATCAGAGATATTCTAAGCAATGACTTAGACTGTCTTGAAAGCTTGAACATTGTTCACAAACCTAACCGAATGTCTATCTCGGAGCCCCTCAATCCAATTGGAGGACATTCAAGTGGCGTAGAAGAATGGACACCCGAAGAAATATTTGAAAGTATTCAAGAAGAACTCAGAGAGAAGGAACAAGCTCGAAACATGCCACCACCACCACCCCCTCCTAGACCAACTCATCAAGAGTTACTCAAGGCTTCAGATGTTATGATGAGATATTGGGCCCATGATGATGGTGATGTAGTGAGAGGTTATGAAGGGGTCATTAAGGCCTCGGTAAGACGTTACCGCTTGGTTCGTGTCAAGTCTGCAAAGCAGAAAACCCTTACTGATTTTTTTTCCAAAAGTTCTTAGATTGTAACTTTTGTTGTGTGCGCTTCTTTGTCAAAACCGATATTTCTCTGCAATATAAAATCTATTGCTTTTCCCAGAGGACTCACACAAAAGATACTCGGTCAAAACCAATACTTCCGAGGCCCGTTTTTTGAGTATCGGTTATATCAGAGTTGACTGTAGTGATACAAACAAATACCACTACAGTTAGGTTTATAGAGGAGAGTATATAATCCTCTCCTCTCTCAGCTTTCAAGAGAATTCCCCAAGCAATTATTACACTACCACCATGTCTGTATCCCTGTAGGTTGTCAACATGCACACACGGAGAGTTTCCAAAAAGATCTGGAACTTTGCTCAAGTTCAGACTTGTGGATCACCTTTATGCACACACCCTTTGTTGCAATTCAACTGGTAGTAGGTATTGGGATTTTAATCATGTTTTGCCAGTAAACATGGTTTACCTTTAACTTGTATGATTTATTCTTCTTCTTGCTGATTATGATCTTATGATCAAGATGAAATAAATTTGATGCAAATAAATGATGATTTTGCAAGATTGATTTATAAATAAACTGATATAACAAAAAATATGAAAAACACAACTTTTGCACAAGCAGCTCAAATCTGCCTGAACAGTATTGGACTAAAACTACCAACAGATCTGTATAAAAGTGAATCATATGTTGTAGTATTTATAACCCAACAAGGGTTATACAACACTTTGAACATGGTAATCTACCAATAAAATAACCAGTAGAAGCTTTCTACAGGCTGTGTTTCTAAAACCAACAACAAAAAGGTCTTTGTTGAAGGAGTACCAATAATTAACTGTTGGTTACTACAGTGAATAAAGATGGTTGACATGTTACTATCTATGATCTTGGCATCATGATTTTCTGTTTTGTTATTTTGACCATTTGATATGCTGTTATTTGTTATGTTGTTTGTTGTGTGAACTCTCATTTGATATGTTTCTACGAGTGTTCATCTTGCGTCCTGCGTGCATTTTCTCTCATTCTTAGTTGTATTGTTTTATAAAAGGCCTATGAGTCCACAGGGTCTGATTCCTCATCTGTTTCAAACCTTTCTCACTTCATCATCATCTACAAACATTCATCTTACTTACAACATGATTGTTTGATTGTGATTGACTCATAGGTGAGCATAGTAGTGCTTAGTGTTCTTTCTCTCTCTCATTTCTTTGATTTCTTGATATGTGTGTGTGTGATTTGCTACTACATTTAGGGTATACAAATATTGTTCTGACATCAGGCACACCCTTTTCCCCCAAAAAAGTAGAAAAAAAAGTAAAAAATATTTCACATCACCAGAGGCCAGTATTACAGTGCCAGCAGATACATAGTTGCCAATAAAAGAAATCTAGCCATTGATTTCAAGGTAGAACGCAAGAGATATCACACTCAAAGGAAGTGAACTGCAACTCTATACGCATGAAACTCCTACAGCGAGTTGCTTACATCTTTTGGACAAGACTCTGTCTGTCAAGTGACAACAGCTCAGAGTGAGGTAGACTGTTGGACCAATATCTCAATACCATGATGAAGGACACTCCTCAGAGTCCTCCTCACACATTTCTGATGGAGATGGGTGGCTGAACTGACAAAAACCCGCGGACTAACTATGGGGCGCGCCCCTACACATTTTGAAGATTTGGGGCGCGACTTTTTCACACTTTTTGCGCCGCACCCACAACATGACTCCTGGTGTTCTGGAAAACACACCATGCTGCTTACTCAAAGCTTCAGAACACCATGATGTCAGAACACACCCAAAAAAAAATCTGGTGTTCTGGGAAACCCCTTCTAGAAATTTCCATAACCATATTTGTATAGCCTAATTGTTTGATTGTGATTAACTCATAGGAAGAAGAGAGATACATATGATTTTAACAATTACAATAAAAGGCACCTGTTTCAATCAATCTCAACACTTTGTGTTATTACAGTCAAAATAACAAGGAAATAAATTAATACTCCCTCAGAGTTTTATTCCAGAATACTGATAGTCTATGTAACACACAGCTATAAAATAAATTTCTCCTAATTAAAGGGGCAGAATATACCCCGCCTCTCTTGAGCTCTGGTTTCCTCCCTTCCCGTGTGGAAAGTGGAGCTTGAGAGGGAGCACCTGTTCTTTTTCTCCTGCTTATCTTTTGTGTGATATTCATCTGGGCTGTACTGACCTCTTACAACAGACCTTCCTCTGACTGTTGTATTACTATCATCCTGCTTCTTGCAGGTAAGGCGTTGACTTCTTCCGTCCAAATCTTTCCTACCACACAAGTTCATTCAGAACTCAAAGTATGTACCTGTTCTATCCACGTACATATTCAATCCGCGAGAACTCATTTCACTTTTCTAATATTGAATGTGACTCTATGATTAGTAATTGTTCTTAGATTGGTGATGCTGTGCAATGTTGGATAAGTTTAAATAAATGCTGTGCAGTTAATCTTTAGTGATTCATTGTTATTAATAGTTTTCAATCTCATGTTCTTCTTGTACAATTGTAAAAATCGAACATCGTGAATTTGGACCTGTAATAAACCATGGTTCAGTCTGATACAGACACTGCATATACCATAATTTATCCTCGCTCCTCTTTCTTTCTTCAACTTACTCGCACTCCTTCATGGTTTTCATTCAATTCCATCAGCACTCTTCATCAATCTAAGTCGTTGATCTATTTCATCTTGGCATCATTCTTGCTAATTAATAATAAACTCTCTTTGATGTCAACTAATAATATCTATCCACATCTTCTTTACATCTTATTTTCACTCGATCTTTTTCTTTTCCTTCGCGTCCAATCCTCATCTTGTATTAATTCAAACCTGGCTTCTTGAAATTGTTGTTCTATACATAGTTTTTATTTGTTTTCTCATTTTTTGAAACAACAACCCACACTAAATTATGCAGACTTTTACCAAAGTAACTAAGATTCAATCTGCTGTTTTTAAAATTAAAAACCAATAAAGATGATAATGTCAGCATTTGAAAGTTAAGGTGTGTTTAATATTTAAAGAACTCCTGTTCACCTGATGTTTATTAATAATACTACAAAATTCATTTTTTTTCGATTGGTCCAATAAATTATGTATTATATTGATCACTACAACGTGTTCAAATCACATCTGATGGATGTGAAACACTCGTTTTGTACGTGTGTACATCTTGACGATTCTCACATATTGGGATGTGAAAGAGTCTTCCCTACAGCAAAAAATTGTAACACGGCTATGTAAAATTGTAGCCTCGGTCAGTCTCGCGTTGCGGTGCTCTGGATCTGAGGCGCGGTAGTGAATCAATTAATATGCGTGACATGACCTGTGCAGGGTAAGAATTCCCTGTGGAATGAGATGTGAGTCGCGGGAGTTTTTCAAGCTTCTTGATCAGGGGTTTCCAATTTTTTCAAGATCTCCCGGTTTCCATCTGACTTGATTGAACTAAAATAGTACGACAACATCTCGGAGTTCAGCCAGACTCCAACATTTCGAGTGCTCTTTACAAATGACCAACGGATGTTAAAAGCGGTCGATCACAGTCTCACAGGCTTCAATTCCCGGCATTTTGCCGCACCGCTTTTTAGTGTGTACATAGCTCAGCATAGCCCCGGGTCATTGTCCATGATCAGATAGAAGAATCGTTATTTTTGGAATGTGAGATGGTTGACTTTTTTTGGGGTATATAATCCCGATGGATTCTTGGGTTTTGCATTCCAATCATCCCAGTCTTCCCAGTCTTTGTTTCATCAATCGACTAGTTATCAACTTACTGTCTTACGCCGTATCTACATAATTTGCCTTTTGCTACTTTATATAAATTCATTTCACAACATGCAAGGCTTGATCAAAACCCTAGTGCTCTTTGCAGCTTTCACTTACAATGTATCTGCGGCCTGTAAGGATCGACTTGACCGTGACCAGTGTGAGAAGTAAGCCTATCTATCCGTTCAAAACCACGCTTTCATTCATCTGCACTTCTTCTCATTACTTTCACGTCTCTTTTTCCGATACTGCTACTCACAGAGCACTTAAGATGTTCACCTTGGATCCTCACGGTAATTTCAATCCTGGTAGAAATTATTGGCAGGCCTCTTGTGGAACCTGTGTGGTAAGCCCCTCGTTTGACTGTTGTCCTCTTGGATACTTCTCGATGAAAGACTTGAAGTATATTGATTTGTTGACATTGTTTTGAACATTGATCTCCTGGGATCTCATCCAATAGGTTTACATCGAGGCTGAGGGTACCAGTAACATCAAAAGGTAAGCAATTAACGACCTACCTATAGTGATAATTCAAACATACTCTTTGCATTTGTCTTACAAGATTTGTTACCCATAGTTCTGGCGAGGGCATGAGCAACACCTTGACACAGATTTTGAATGCTGAAGTGAATGCATGCAATCCATTGATGGTATGTATCATTCTTTCTGAAAAGATTATGTTGGAAAATTTGGACTGATCTTTTCCATCATACAGGGTAAACAAGTCACGATTGTCAACCCATTACTCTTCGGATCTAGTTACGTGCCAGCAACGCTTACGGCCAAAATGGGAGACTCTCCGGTTTGTCAATGAGGATCTGAAGTGTTTGTTTCAGTTTAGTTTGAGATGGTTGGAATTGTTTTTTCAACTAGATTTATGCATATGACTACTTTTCCATTATTTTGTGCTTTTACATTCCGTGCTGTGATATGAACCCACTGTGATCAGAAATCTATGAACAATCAGCTTATTGAATGATTTGAAGTTTTATGATGATGAGTCCAACCCACAAAGTGTTTCATTTTTGCCACTCAAAGAACACTGAAGAAAGTGAACGCGAGATTAACAAATCTAAGGCTGAGGTACAAGTATATACCAAGAGCATTTGTCTCGATTTCACACCATCGTGAAAGATTTCGGATCTTGACCTCATCGCAGCTGACAGGTGAGCTGAAGCATGATCAGAGTGAGCCAGGGAGTTATCCAGAAAGTAGAAGTCAGTTACAACTTAACACACTACTCCAATCCAAAATTATGTTCACGATCTCATTTCCATGTTTGTCTTGCAATGCACTCCAACCATTGCCAGGTATGTTTTGAGTCAGAAAAAACGTCGGAAACAGAAACACTTCTGGATATCTTGCTGATTGTGGACAACAAGTTTTCATGATCAAAATTTCAAGAAGGTAATTCTGAACATTTACATTTGCGTTCCATTTGACTCAGGTATCCGCTATATAGCGCAGATAGGCACAGATATATCTCAAGTTTTTCTTCGAGGGCGCGGCGAAGAAAGTTTTCTGAAATGTAGTTTTCAAAACAGTAGATTTGATAAGTGTAAAAATCACGTGATCGACCCGATTGTACACGAATAAAATATTTTTTTTTCAATCGAGATCTGAAACAGTTGAGAACTTGAGAGTGAGAACATTTTGTTGGCATCGAGTTTGAAAGTTTTCAAAAAGAACTTCAAGAAAAGACAAATCAAACTTATCATACCATTACCATTACCAATACCATCATCCAATTCAAAATGAATACCAACTTATTCTTAAATTCAAAACTTATCAATCGAAACCTTACCAAACCCATCTCAAGGACTAGAACGTTCACTTCATTAACCAAACCTCAAGGTAAAGGAATTGATTAATCTGATTCATAATCTATATTTATTAATCTGACGATCTGATTCGATTTTGTTGATTTTCTTATTAGCTTATCATTCTCAATGTTTTGTATCAAGACAATCGATTCAAATCCCATCAAATCATTCAAAATTTAACATTTTATCATCTCATTCAACGGGTAGGTAAGTTTAATTACCATTCAAATCAAATCAAACTTTCTTTTAACACTTTATCTTTTTTGATTTCAGGAATTCGAAATTATGCAGCTGAAGCCTCTAAAAAGTTTACCAGGTCTAAACCTCATATGAACATGTAAGCGAACCTTTTCAAAGTAAGAACCAAAGTACAAAACAAAACTGATCCTGTTGAATTTTTCTACAGTGGTACGATTGGACATGTAGATCATGGAAAAACGACATTAACTGCTGCTATTACAAAATCACTTGCAGCTGCAAATTCAAATAACAAGTTTTTAGATTATTCTCAAATTGATAAAGCACCAGAAGAAAAAGCTAGAGGGATTACGATCTCAACTGCACATGTAGAATATGAAACTGAGTATGACCTCTACATTCCTCTACCTTTTTCTCACAATCATCTTAAAACTAACTGTGGCTTTTCTTTCTTTCTTTAGGAATCGTCATTATGCACACGTCGATTGTCCTGGACACGCAGATTACATCAAAAACATGATCACAGGTGCAGCACAAATGGATGGAGCGATCTTATTAGTCTCAGCCACAGATGGACAGATGCCACAGACAAGAGAACATTTATTATTAGCACGACAGATGGGAATTCAAAAATTAGTAGTTTATGTGAATAAAGTAGATCAAATCGATGATCCAGAGATGTTAGAATTAGTTGAGATGGAAATGAGAGATTTATTAAGTAGTTATGGATTTGATGGAGAAGTCACACCGATCATCAAAGGTTCAGCTCTCTGTGCACTTGAAGATAAGAATCCGGAAATCGGAATCAATAGTATTAAAGAATTAATGAAAGCTACAGATGATTGGTTAGATCAACCTATTCGAGATTTAGATAAACCATTCTTAATGCCAGTTGAAGATGTCTTTTCGATTCCTGGGCGTGGAACTGTAGTAACTGGTCGAGTTGAAAGAGGAACTGTGATGAAAGGAACCGAATTAGAATTATTAGGTTTAGGTATGAATCAAAAAGTGACTTTAACCGGGATTGAAATGTTTAAAAAAGAATTAGAAAGAGGTGAAGCTGGTGATAATATGGGAGCCCTTTTAAGAGGATTAAAACGAGAACAAATCAAACGAGGCATGGTTTTAGCTTATCCAGGTTCGATCAAACCCGTCAAGAAATTCTTGGCAAGTATTTACGTCTTAACTAAAGATGAAGGTGGTCGATACACACCTTTTATGAATAACTATCGACCTCAATTGTTTTTGAGAACTAGTGATGTGACCGTCAGTTTAACCTTTCCAGAAGAAGTTAGTAATCGACATGAAAAACAAGTCTTCCCAGGTGAGAATGTAGAAATGATTGGTGAATTGGTTCATGAAGTGGCCATTGAACTTGGTAGTCGATTTACAATTAGAGAAGGTGGTAAAACTGTTGGAACTGGTTTGGTTTCTAGAATCTTTTAATCGTCAAACATACTAGGATTTTTGCTTTGTTTTTGATATTTCGAATGATTAAAAAAATTTCAACTATAAAAGATTGATTTGTTTTGATTGATTGATTGCTTGGTTGACACAGATTTGAATAATATGAGATTATTCAAAGGTATACTATTGATTTTTTTGACAGTTGAGCAAAATTTTGAATGAAGCCTAAAAAAGGCCTCAAATGATTGTCAAGACTCTTGATCTTATCAATTCATCTCTTCTCTTTTGATTTCTCGCCATTTAAAACCTCCTCAATCCTTTCCTTTGTTAAAGGTTTTATTCATCTCTATTCTTTTCCGCATCCTTACAAAGTTTTGAGAAGTTTTGATACAAAACTCAAATTGGATTTTTGTTTGTTTCATTGGATCTTGATCTTTTGTTTGACAAACAAGATTAGATTGAGTTGCAAAAGTTGTTGACTTACCCATCCATCACCCATCCTCCTATAGCTCTATGCTATGGTCACAGACCATAACATCTAGTATGAAGTGAAAGAAAGATAGATCTGAATCAACAGAAACAATATTGGTGTATTTTCTAATATTGATTTTCTAGAAGTAGTTAAAAAGGGGAAAAAGTGAGTGATTGTAAAAAACTTGCACTATGAGAACTGGCTTTGCTCAACTCCTTGGGGGCACTGTCATTGCTGCCTTGACTTATTGCACATCAGGTAGAGTAGCTGGTGGGCCATGATTTTGCTGTTTGACCTCTAAGCCTCACTTGTTCCCTTATGTTCATACTAATACCAACTTTAAATACATAAAAAAGAAGATCAGGGCCAAAGGCAATCATCATGTACAGCTGTTTGTAGAATTGATGACTTTGTAAAAAGATAAAATGCTTGAGTTTTCCAAACAACCCTCTGATTCAATCCAAAACCTTGAGTTTTTCTGGAAAGTGAGGTTATCAGAAAATGATCCAGCTTTTTTCATTTATTTTATCTTCTGAATTTGATTGTATCAATCAATCAATATCAACAATCACAATCAAACTTGATTCCTCTTGCCTTGATCTCAAGCATGATTTGTAGCTCATTTTTGATAATGATCCTCATGTTGTATGGCTACTCTCTTCTCAATTAAATTTTGGCCAATTGATGCAATTTATTTGATTGATCTTGCTGGCTCTTCTCTTTTGAATGACTTTAAAATTGTACCATCTACAAGAGATTTGTCCATTTAACCTCTTTCCACAAGTTCAAACAAATTTCTTTGCTGTATTGTTTGAATCCAAGTGAATATCAAAAAATCGATTTGATGCATTTGAAGTGACTGAACCATACAAAACCTGAGTTGAATCCATTGTCAACCAAACTTCATCCAAGTTGAGAGATGCATCAGATTTGATGCTGCTCAGAAGTGCAATGTGGGATTTCTGGATGATCTCAAAGAGGGTATGAGTCTGGTTCTTTGTCATGGATTAGGCCATCAAATTGAGCTCCATCAGCTACTGATGATCTCCTTATCCCAAACCCTTTGATTGAAAAACCATGATTCATTATGATCAAGTGAACTCTAGATTCAAAATCATGGTATGACCAAATCAGACATCAATCTTTGATGATTGACCTCTTCCTTCAATTCTTTTTGAATCAGTTCTTCTTTTATCCAGTACTTTCTTCATCCCCAAAACCTCAAACTCTTTCCAAAAACATTACAAGTTCCACATTCCAAACCCCACTCTTCCCTAAACAAACTAACAAACTTTTTCCAGAAAGCTTGGGTTTTTATTTATACTATGTAATCCAGTCATCTTTCAATCTCTATCATTCATCTACCTTCTGAACCAAAAGTAAATCTTTCTCCATTACTAAGCAGAAAGATGGAAAATTACTTGGCTCATGATGGAGAACATTTCATGTAATGAATTAGTTTTTTTTGATGTCTTGGGAAACTCAAGGACTTAGAAGATAAAGTAGTGATCATTAAATTCATTCCTTTTTAATTCTATTCAAGTCAAAAAATTATACACGATCTTGAGATTTAGATTTAGAAGCAAATGATCTATTAAAGTTTAACATCAAATTTAAATCATCTACCCATCCATCACCAGGAGACAAAAGTCGAATGGGATCCAACGATTTTCGTACAATGATAGATTGACCTGGATGTAAAGTTTGAGTCGAGATCCCATCCAGAGCAAGCTCAGCAGATGCACGAGCCTCCGAGTCCAACTGATCCATCCCAGAAGATCATACATTAAGATTATAATCTGATGGATTGAAAGGTGAGTTCAAAAAGAATGACTTACTGTTAGTTCGACTGTCACATCTGCTGGTACTACTAATGGTCTAAAACTAAGACTACGAGGACAGATAGGAGTAATAAGTAATGCAGCAACAGCAGGATGAACGATCGGACCACCAGCAGAACAAGAGTAAGCAGTTGAACCAGTAGGAGTAGCCACCACTAATCCATCAGCCACGACGGTTGTAAGGAATTGACCATCGATCGTAATATGGATGGGTGTCATATGAGGATGTTGACTTCTATGAAGACTGATCTCGTTGACTGCGCTTAATGGAACTGCTTTAAAACCAAATCAAAAGGAAAAAAATTAGTTAAAGACTTGAAAATGATAGAGCAATAGAATAGTTTACCTTGGTTTGTTTCTTCGTTTGGGTTGGGAGGTTTGGCATTGGATTCAGATTGATGGTTAAGATCTGATTTCATTAAACAACTAAGCCTCATCCTTTCTTCTCTTTTAACTTTTCCATCCAATACACTCCTAAGCACATCTTCAAATCCTTCAACAGCTACGAAATCAAAAAAAAAGTCAATCGATTTCTTAAAAAGAAGATTTAGAAGAATAAGATTCATGAGACGATCACTCACGAAAAGGTAATAAGAAACCAATAGTTCCAAGATTAAAACCTAAGATATCTGGACAACTAAAGTTTTTAAAAAGAGAAGCTACATGTAAAACTGTACCATCACCACCTAGAGCGATGATTAAATCGATCAAGTTGGAATGGTTTGAAGGATTGAACCTTTGAAACCTTTGATCATTTTCTTCAATTAAAACTTCAATTTCAGGTGAATGTTTTTGAAAAAATCTATCCTGATGGGTTTAGATATAATGTATATAAAAGTATATATTGATCAAGATCATCATTTTTTAATGGTGGTTTTTGAATGATTTATATGGTAAGATCAAGAGATACATACGAATAAACGGTTTCTAGAACTGATGTGACTCTTGGATCATTTTGTTTTTTGACTATTAAAACTTTTTGAATTTTTTTATGTAAAGGTGGAGTTGAAAACCTTTTGATGGATGATGGAGTTCTAGAAAAAAGTCAAAAAGTCAAAATCAAGTTAGTAAGATAAATGAGTTGAAACTTTGAGATTGAGAATCACATACATTGGACCGAGTTGATGATGATGATGATGAGTTTGGTTTGAAGTAAGAGTATGAAATGATATTGGATTGGTTTTGAGTGTATTGAATGAACAGAAAGGTGAAGTGGTATGATTGAATGAATGATGAAAGGTATTGAAGAGAACTCTTTGAATGGTCTTCATGGTCTTCAATGATGAAAAATTACAAATCATCATGGTTCAAGTGTTGATCAGATTGAAATGTTACAAGTCAGATAGTGTATATGTAAACCCATCCTAATCCAATCACAAACCCATGAAAACCATTGATTAAACTTTAAAAAAAACATCAATCCAACCGATCACACCCTTCCAGACTCAAGACTCACACTCAGACTCAGTTCAACCCCTGAAGTTCGAGACTCAAGAATCTTGATACTTCAACTTCACTCTTTCTTTCAAAAAATATCAAGATCCATGGCCAACAATCAAAACTCACCAATACCACTCCCAACAAGAGTCGGTAACCTAATCCAAACCCATCGTAAAACTTTACTAATCTCAATCACTATAGCAATAGCACTTGCAGCTGGTACAATTTATTTTGGATCGTCTTCTTCCAACAACACAACCACCACCCCAACCACAACAACAAATGAAAAAGAAAAGAAAAAGAAAAAAGAAGGAAAGAAATCAAAAAAGAAAACCAAAAAATCATCAGCTCCTTCTACACCTACTCTTGATTCAAATTCAAATTCAAACCAAAACCAAAACCAAAACCAAACTGAAAAAATCATCAATTCTAAAGAAGATTCAAGTGATACTGAAATAGGTAAATACTCAGAGAATCTTTTCAAAAACCAAACTCTTCTGATCAACTGTTTTTCTGAAATTCTTATTAATAGATCCATTAACATTAACCAAAACTCAAATCGAATCATTACCTAAATCAAAACGAGAAAGTTATGCATTCGAATTAAAAACCAAAGGAAATAAATCATATCAATCAAGAGAGTTTGAAGAAGCGATTAAATGTTATACCAAAGCTATCGAATGTGAAGAGAAAGCTGTTTATTATAGTAATCGAGCTGCTTGTAAGTCTTTCAATTCAATCCAATCCAATCCAATCCGATCATCTTAAATAAAGTATTAATCATTGAGAGAGGGTTTTTTCTTTTGTTTCGCTTCTTTCGATAGGTTTTACTCATTTGAACGATTCAGAATCGGTTATTAAAGATTGTACAGATGCACTTAGACTAGACAAGAATTATATAAAAGCATTGAATAGAAGAGCAGCAGCACGAGAGCTATTAGGAGGTGAAGAAAACTTATTATTATCACTTTATGGTAAGTGTGAGACGTGTTTTCAACCAGAATCCTTCATCTCGATTTTCGATTTCGGGATGATGAATTGATTGATTTTTTTCTGTTTTGCCTTTTTGAACCTCTTAGATTTCACGGCTTGTGTGATTTTAGATGAATTTAAAACTGATACAAAAGGTGTGGCTGCTGATCGAGTGATGAAACGGTATGCTAGTGAAAGAGCTAAACAACTTATTAAGGTCTGTCTGCATTGGTTTTGAAGCTCAGGAATGGGTTCACTTTTAACTCAAGTGATGAGGTTTTGATCTTGATATCATCTTTTTCAATGATACTTATGATATGTTGATAGGAACGAGGACCGAGATTACCATCAGCAATGATCATCCGAGCCTACCTAAACGCATTCCGACCTAGTACGTCTATCCGAACTGTTTTCTTTTCGTATCTAATTTGGTATTTGTTAAATTTGGTTTTTAATTTATTGATTTTTATTTTCAGAACCGAAACCTGAATTACCAGAAGAACCCAATCAAGGAGACCGAACACTAGATCTAGCTTATGATGCACTAGAAGCCTACAAGTATGAACACGCATGTAGTTTGTTTATGGAAGCAGTAGAACAAGTGCCCAGTACCGAACATCTTCGAGCGAATGCATACATGATGAAAGCTACCTTCTTATTCTTGATGGGACAATCAGCCTTAGCCTTAGAAACGTTTAATGAAGCTTTAGTACATGAACCGGGATTGATTCAAGCATGGGTTCGAAAAGCAAGTGTGGATGTGGAATTGGGTTCATTGGAAAGAGCTATGGAAGATTTTCAAGTAGCTTTATCGATTAATGAATCAGAAGCCGATATTTATTATCATCGAGCACAAGTTTATAATGTTACAGAACAACATCATTTAGCGATTTCGGATTATGAGAAATCTATCGAACTGGATCCTACGTTTATCTTTAGTCATGTTCAATTAGCTGTAGCGATTTATAAAACTGGTGATGTGAAACGATCGATGGAAATGTTTGAAGGTTATCTTAAATCTCATGAGAACGTACCGGAAGTTCATAATTATTTTGGTGAACTTTTATTTGCTGAAAGAAGGTTTGATGAAGCTATGAAACAATTTGATTTATCTATTGAATTAGATCAACAAAGGTAAATTCTACAAAAAAGAAGTGAAATGAATTGAAATACTAATCAAAGATGATTTTCTTGATTGATTGATTGATATAGACCAGGACCGAGAAACGTACATCCATTAGTCAACAAAGCCATGGTCTATGCCACTTCATCATCCAACATAGAAAAAGCCATTGAATTATGTCAAGAAGCCTTAAAGATCGATTCAAGATGTGATGCAGCTATTCAACAGATTGCTCAATTCAAATTACAAACTTCACAGATGAAAGAAGCAGCTGAATGGTTTGGAAAAGGTGTAGAAGTGGCTATGACGGAAATGGGTTTGAATCAGTTTTTACAATTCGAGGCGGCTGCTAAGGCTCAACAAGCTTTTGTTAGTGAATATCCTGAGGTAGGTTTTTGATTTGATGAATCATTGGAGGTTTTTTGGGGCGGTTTGCTGATTTTTTTTGGGTTTTTTTGGTTTGGTCGATGTGATACGGGATACGACGGCAATGATAATGATGGGGTTCTTTTGATTTGATTTTCATTTTTGTATATTCTTATTTTGTTGTTTTTTCTTAAATAGCATGCTGCTCGATTTGGTTTATAAATTTCAAAACTACCCAACCAAACCAAACCAAACCAAAAAAAAAGGAAACCAAAATGGGAATAGATATAACATGATTTATAAAAAATGTGGTTTTTTTTTATCTGATCGATTTATATTGATAAAAATTTAATTATTTAACTGAAAACAAATGATTGAGAGTATGAATGAAGAGGGAGAGAGAGGTTTTGGAATGTTTTGAAGGAAGAACTTGGACTTATTAGAATTGAATCAGAAACTTAAGGTTTCCAGTTCGTTGATCTTTAGCTATCTTTAGTATGGTATCTTTTTTTGGCACTACAGTAATGTTGTGGAATTTTCCATGGGTTTCATTCGATTTGAATCCTTGACAGGGTGAGGATCTGAGTACGCCTTATAGGAACATTCCGAGGGAGGTCCTGTGAGAATACTTTGTTTAGTGATACCTGATAGGCAGATCACACTTTCTATGGCGTCACTTAAAAGTTAAAGCTGAGTGAAGTGTGGTGACCGTGTATGAGTGTATGCAGGATCGGGGCCAATGCTGATCGATGATTTGATTTTTGGTGACCAACTGATCTTGATTCTCAAACCATTCTTTTGGTTTTCAGCTAGCTCCGATACAAAAGGACAGATTCATTAAGACAGGTTCAAACTATCAGATCGCTTTCATCATTCTTCAAGCACTCAGCATTTAAACAAGTATCATTCAAGTGAGTTTTTTGATTTGACGAGTTTGTAACATAAAGAAGGACGGATTTTCATCGATGAATCCTATTATCATCTTTTCTTTTGTTTACCAAACTTGATCGATCTTCAATCTTCACTTTAGACGTTCTTTTTGAGGAAGAAAAGAGAAAATGGATTCAAGTGAACCTCAAGCTTCTCAGTGGGAAGTAAGTATCGTTTCATTTAGAATACCATCTATAGATCTACATCTTACCCTGTTACGTCATTTGGTCAAGTTGGTCTTTGAAGCTGATTTGTTTGTTTCGTTTATGTTTTCTTCATGACTCTTTTGTTTCCCTATAAACTTGATTTCTAAAAGATTCGATTCTCTCAATCTCGTCAAAGACCCGTAAGTCAAACCCATCTTTTTTTCAAACCAACTCTAGGATCACTAAGAATGTAACGTTTTCTCATTCATTCTTTGTATAGTACTTTTATTCGACTAATAATAAAACTTCAGTTTGGGATGCACCACCTGAATTCTCAACTGAAGAATTAATGAAATTACCTGGTGCCCATTTCCTTCATGGAGCTGTGACGGGAGGAGGATTAGGTGGAGCTTTGGCACCTGATGCAGGTGGAAGTATTAGAGCTAGTCATATACTTATTAAACATGCTAATAGTCGTAGACCTTCAAGTTGGAAAGAAGTGAGCTCTTATCTGTTTTTTACTTTTTACTTGGATTCAAACTTGAAAGATTAATGAGTTTGGATATTTTTTTCCCAATGGTTTTTATCTTATAGACACAAATCACTAGAACTCAATCAGAAGCCATTGAAATCTTAAAAGAACATGAAGAGATTCTACGACCATTAAATGGAATCCAATTAAATGAAAAGTTTCAAGACTTAGCCAAAGTTCATTCTGATTGTTCTTCATATTCACATGGTGGTGATTTAGGTCAATTTAAAAAAGGTCAAATGCAAAAATCATTTGAAGAAGTTAGTTTTCAATTACAGATTGGTGAATTATCTAAGATCGTTACTACCGATTCTGGTGTACATTTGATCCTTAGAACGGCTTGAGAAAATTCAATTTAATCAATCTGATCAGATGAAAAAAAATCATTAGCAAAAGATTAGCATTTCCTTTTCTTTCATTCATTTGTCTTTGGTGCAAGGTTTGATGTAGGTTGTAGGTTGTAGAATTTGGAAAATGGAAAGATCAGTGGGTGATTGGTGTAGTAGTTCTTATTTTTTGGTTGGGTTTAGATTAGATTAGTTTGAGATGTTGAAGAAATTAAAGAAGCATTATCATTTTTTTTTGTATTTCATCAAGAGTTTGGTACTTCACTCTTTTGTACTTTTGTACAATTTTCCATTCAAGTTTAAGTTTTGAGTATTGAAGTGTGAAAAAATTTCAGAAGAGATAGGTAAAGTTTAGTTTTGATCCTTGATGGTTTTTATTGATCTTTCAATATATGAATTCAATCTTATTTTATTATTGATTGAAGCAATTAGCAAGATTGAAAACCCTTCACTAGAGGAAATTTCAACACAATATATCATATTATGTAAATCTGGGTTCTCAAAGTAGACCTGGTTTCAAGAAAACCCAGTTGACCCGGTTGCTTTTTGGCAGTAACTTTGTGTATTGAGTTGACATTTTTTGACATATCACAGCCAAAAACTTAACTGGGTCACCCGGGTTTTTCCAAACTGGGTCTATTTTGAGGGTAAAGTACAACCTCAAGCAATATAATCAAGAATTGACTTACCAGAGACTGCATATGAGAGGAGGTTGAATAGGAAGGATCAAGCCGTGGTCGGATCAACATGGAATTTTAACAACAAAATATTAAATTGGATCTTGATGTTTTGGATCCTTTGTCAGGATCTACTTTGGTGCAGGATGGAGGAAAAAATGCTATGTGCTTCATTTAGGTGCTCAAACCCCAAAGCCCACGTGTATGGATGGACTTGGACTGCTCACAAAGCTCATAGAGCTTATCTTTCACTCAGTCAATGCGTAATGAAAAGGCTCAAGGTTTGTTTTAAAAACTATCACAGTGCTCATAAATCTTTGATGTAAATTTCATCAGCTTGTGGTTTTAGGCTGGTGGAACAATGAACCTTCTATGTCAATTTCATCAGCTTGTGGTTTTAGGCTGATGAAACAATGAACCTCCTATATAGATTTTCTGCTGTTCTTCCCAGGACCTTGATACATCACTTTGTCTCTCTCAAGACATTTGGACAACTCCTGGAAATAGTTCCACTTTTCCAGGCGTTTTGGTCACTTACATAGACAACAATTGGATCTATCAAACACAACACTTGGCACTCAAGCTTGTGGGATGGTATCATAAAGGAGAATGGTTTGTGGAGCCATTAGTGGGTATTCTTGAGAAGAATGATCTGTATCAAAAGATCAGTCATATCTTCACCTATCCTTGATGTTCCTCATAATTAACACAAGTGGATTTTTCTTTTGATTCTTCATCCCATTTACCTTCTATCCCAGACAACAGACTCAGGCTCAAACAATTATACAATGGCAACTGCAATGCACCAGTAAATCTCTAAGATTGCAGAAGACGCCAGTGAAGATTACAATTGGCATCCTGAAGATAAGGTGGTCAAGTGTTTTTGTCATAAGGGGTTGCTAATATTTAATGGTGGTCTTGAGGCTCTTGGAGTCACACCAGCACCTGCTCAAGTAGTTTGAAAGTCAGTACTTGGAAGCTTCCCTGTGAACAATCTCTGATCTGCTGTTGGAGAAGGTTTTGAAGAAGAAGAAGGAGAAGAGATACCCGCTACAGCAGACCAGAGTACTCAACATCACATATCTAATGCTCAATACCCTCTTGAATCCAATGTGTCACATGATCTGCTTGTGGATCCAGCTCAAAGTGGTGGCGAAGACTGGTACAACAATGAAAACCACACCAATTCTGTTCCAATTCCTACCCCCTATGAATTTACACATAAACCTGTCTTCATTGTCCCACCCTCAATAGCATATTTACACAATATTTCTCATCTGGATGGCCTATTGAAGCAGGTAAGATCTTTTGTCTAAAACTAATACTTGTCTTTGTCTAGCTGATAAAACTGCTGACTCTTGCAGCTCAATTATGTGATTTGCAAACTTACCAGTTCAGCTTCTATGTGAGTGCTTGTAACCAAGACCGTAGCTACTTTGAGACTCTCATTTGATGCATCGATTGCTGGTTATGGTATATGGTGGAATATTAAGTGGGACAGCCGCCATTGCACATGGAAAGCTTGTGATGTAAGTGTCTTTTGTCTAACTATCCCACCCATTTCCTATATTCTTGCATTCTGATCATATACTAATTCTTTTTTATATATGTAGATTATTGATGAGATTCTGATGAGATTCTCAAAAATGATCAGCAAGACAATGTCAATTGTTAAGCTACAAATACACACAACCCCACAATCAACTACACTAAGGGATGCTTCCTCAAGATCTCCTTCACCCCAGACAATTTGAAGCTGATGAAGACTGTTAACCTAGGGCTTGAGGTTACTACATATCTTTTTTCTATGAAATATGGGTTTATTCTGGTCAATTCAGGTTCTTTAGCATTTTGCACAGCTTACCAAGCAAATGGAAGGTGATTGCCCAACTGGCTCAATGGTCATCTGAGAATACCTCAAGCTCAAGACTTGCTTGGGGTCCAAACTTCTCAGAAAATTGACCGCCTCTCCAATGTATCCAATGCACTATGCAATGCTCACACAAGTGAAGAAGTACCTTGTTGAAGCAACATCCTCACATGCTATCTTGATGGTCACAAGGTAGAAGAACCGAGTATATGGAGAAGAACCTAGTTGAGTAGGTAGAGTGGGAGAAACAAAATCCAACATCTTGTATAACAATGGTTGTCACTTTCAATCTTGAGCTTTGTCCATTTCTTTAGAAAAGACTGTGTCACCGCAGTGAAGTCTGCTACTCTTCATTGCACTTTATCAATCTTGCCATTCTTCTTTTGTAACTCCTTATTTGTCATATTCCACTGGGTCAATAGAGCACCAACCTTGAAGATTGAATCCTTGTCAATTAAGAGCTGAGTCCTTTGATGTCCAATGTTTGATCTTGAAGGTGTTGTGCTGAAGATGAAAGGGGATTGTGAAATTTTCCACTACACATCACCTTTTAGATACCCACAGTTTTGAGTAAGAGCTCATGGGCCAAGCAAATTACTAACTTTTTCATTGCAGAGTGAATTCCAATCTGCAACCTGGACCGCACAAGACTGAACTGCACACTTGAGGCAACTGATCATCACTCCATCAATTCATCCATCAACCAATCCATCAATAAATTCATCAATCAACAATTGATCAATCAATCAATCAAACAGTCACTCACTGGTCCTTTGAGAGTGTTCTAATATCAAATGGTGAGTCTTGAAGCTTTTTTCTCTCTTTTAAAACAGGAAAATAACTGAATCATCCTTCTATTCTAGCTTGAAGGAACAGTACTGGTCCCCACTGTAGAAATTTTGACTGATTGCTATGCCAAGATTCTGCAGCAGCAGATTGAGCAAGTGAAAAACCGCTTACTCAATCATGCAACACCCCAAAGAATGTGTCAGCATTACAATAATCGGACATCTCAGCAGTGCCTTTAGCACGTTGAGCAACTTCACCTCTGCACTACTCAAAAAACAAGGTAAAAAATGATGCCAGGAGTGCATCATAATTCCTGGTAGGGAAACCTACATGGGCTTGAGGTCAAGAAAAAAGTATGCTGGGAGTGGGGTTCGAACCCACGCAGGTTTCCCTACCAGGAATTATGATGCACAACCGTGCTGCGTTCTTAAATCTGGCTCCTTGGACCAACTCGGACATCTCAGCGTTGTCAACCCGGCCCGGGGGCCTATTCTGGCCTCAAAAGAAACCTGCCCGACATACTACCCTGCCTCTTATCCACTGGATGCCTATTGTGACTCGCGTCTGCATTGTGGGCAACAAAACAGTCTGTGTTACAATCTCTTTGATGAACGAATTATTGGTCGAGGGATGTCCCATCTGTTTGTTCAATTAACTGAGCTGAATGCCAAAAGATGACCTTCAGCCTTCAATCAGCCTCTTAGGATATATACAATGTTTACGTATGAGAACATAGGGGATATCTAGAATGACATCCCTGATGACGATGTATGTACTGCTCCGCCATCGGATCACCTCGCTGACTGCCTCAAATTCCATCGTACAGAATGACAAGGCTACTTGGTCCCGTCGGCAGTGCTCACCTCTGCACCGATCATACCCGGAGATTAAAATCGAGTAATGAGCTCTTGAGGTGATCTGATCGACGACAACCATCTGATAGTAGGCTCCCTCATGGATCTGAACTTTGTTGGTATGTTTAGGGCATTCCATATCTGATGATTACCGTGTATGATTACCGTTAGCAACGATGTAGGCCGTGTACAAGGAGCTGGTCTCTTTGGACCCCTCTGTTCTACTGTGTTGTATACAATATTGAATAAGGAATATCTTACATCACTTGACGTCTTCCCAATATAACATCAGATCCCCATGATTCTGAGAATTAAGCCACCAAACCGAACTCCATCATCGTGCATCTGCGCATATTGTCTGGATTCCTCAGCTAATTCTTGATCAAACACTCCAATCCTCTCTCTTTCATCGATGACCCGAAGAGTCACATCCGGGTTGAACTCGGGATGTCCTTGGACCGTCAGAAGTGAGATATTTGCGAGCTCGTCAGATGGGTTGTGTTCTACGTCTGGGGTGTATCGGACAAGCCCGTGTATCGGACAAGAGAGAGTATATCCGATTGAGAAGCATGAGGGCGGCACGCTGGTCACATGATCCTGATGTAGTTGATGGAGATGCTATCGTGCAATGTTGGATATGAATCTGGCCAATCAACGGGAGGAAAGATAGTCAGGATATGCTCACAATCGTTCCACTATGATTGATGTCCATCAATCGCTTCCCAACGTCCGTCAACATCACACCCCGAACTCCAATCTCCCAACCAAGCGAGTTTTTCTCGACGACTGATCCCAAGGCTTGAGCAAAGATTTGATGGCCAAAGCATATCCCAAAGAGCTTGAGATGCGGATGAGACTCGGGCAACTGTGCGCAGAAGTATGTCAAGCACATGATCCATGGGACTTGTTCATACGCTGACGAGGCTTAATCAATTCAAGTATGGAGGTACTGTTATGAGTTGAATGTCTTGTAGGCTCCAAGTGAATTGTGTTGACGAACATAGCTTGATACTAACCACTACCTGTGACAAGCAGCCCCTTTGCTGAGTCTAACTCGCTCTCTGTCGGATATTCTTCAGCCACAGCATCGAAGCTTATCACGCGGAGACCGCTCGACGGCGCAGATGTCGATGACTGAGATTTGAACGCGTTATGAAAGAGTTGACAGAAGATGTCGTGATATGATCCATACTTGGCAGCAACCGATGGAACAGGAGCGCCAGCTAGAAGAATTATGAGGGTCGGATATTCTGACTGAGCAGATGGACTGGTGGAACCATCTACGATGCCAGAGCTGGAGACTAGTGACTGATGCATGCGTGAAACAAAAAATGACGACGCGCGAAATTCAGAATGCAGTTGAGGAAGTAACCTTATGGACCCGGTCATGTGCGGGTCAGAGGAGTTCATTCATGGACTCGGACCTGGAATCATATCCTCTTCGGGGCCGTTGATTCATTTAAACCAATTGATGACTTTTTGAGGCTCTGATTATCGGTCGATGAAGTGTTTGATGGCGGACAAGTGAGTGTTCAAAGGTGTTCAAGATCGCCATGGTCATATGAATCATCAAGACAGCACATCATAGTGATGTGAGAGTCCGACATGGATCTTCCATTTGGCGAACTTCCAGGTAAGTGTAAGCCTAAGACAAGCAAAACTTTTAATGTGATATTTTGGGAAAACCTGCGGATATGTTAACGTTCAAGTCAAGAGCCTCATTTTCAATCAATTTCGAAATTGCTATCTTATATGCCGTGATCGCCCAAGTATTGAATCGATATATTTCTTCGGACGTGTTTACATGGCAATCGAGTCACAGTGGAAAAGGAACACGAGTTGTTGAGTGATTCACACTTCCTCCCCGGCTATGTTGTCAAATTATGGCCCACAGAGACCGACATTGATTGGCAATTGACCTGCTGACCGAAGAAACAAAATTAATTTTACTTACCATTCGTGTTAGAAACAGGCGCAGAGCAGCGATCCCATATCTCAAGAGGATTGTTGAAAGTTCGTAAAGGCAAACATCCTTCGACATAATTTCATTGGCTCATTCAGCCTGTCTAAAACAAACTCCCAGTCTCATCTATCTTCAAGGATCGGCTCTTCGAGACGCAGTCTCAAGAAATTGCGCACACCACTCTATCGTCCTTATTTTCTCTTCAAGCGTCATTTTCGAGAAAGAAACTTCATTGGAACCAATCAATACTCCGTGCGACCAAAAAGCGATCATGTCCGCCTTGGAATCGACCAAGCGCGGGGCCATGTATCGGCCGACGTCAAAGTTAGCAATAGCAGTATGCGTAGGACTGATGACAGTACTTTTGAGAAACTTGTGCAGGAACGCGCTAGTCGTGGATGATAGGCCATTTGATACTGGGCAGAACGACTCAGAGTCAGAAAGAATAGCAGTCATGTCGTCCTATCGAACCTGGAATTGGTCCGCCTGGAAGAGCTTGACTACGCTTGCGAAATCTCAGGTTCACCAAGCCGTCACGGCTCAAAAAAGCGGCTCAAACACAACGGGAAAACCAGACCTCGGTGAGAATGACCTTCGCAGCTTTCGAGACCATTAAATTCCACTACCAAAAAGCTGAGATACGAATTTGTATCTTGGCATTGGTAAAAATGTCGCTTAGGCAGGACCCGAGGTGATCTTTTGACAGGTCAGAGACTATAATGATGTTTTTCGGCGTTTCTGCAATCTGATGAATTTTGCCTTGTTCCCAAATGCCCCGTCACACCTTTTCAGGCCAATCCGATGATGATAGTGAGATTCAAATTGCATTGAAGTATGTGACATTAATCAACAAATTTTTAACTTGCTTCAAACTTTTACTCCCTCCAGTGGCACCAACGACTAAGCCAAATCAAATGGGCACCTCACGTGAACAGCGTACGCATATCTGACCATAAGTTCTACAGACCCATTATAGATGCTGAGTTTTCAACGGCCATCTTTGTCTTTCACGCTTTATGTAGATCCGCTGGAGAAAAGATGTAGGTTGCTCCGATAGTTTCCTCTTTCATGTCATTTCAATAGCTCTTTTATAACTTTTATCATCTTCGCATGTCACCAGCCTTAGGCTCCCATCAAGGTGAGATATCAAACCATTTTTTGTGATACGAGCAATCCTGAGCCCTCCTGCTATCTCAGACACCGGATCGTTAAGAAGGCGAAGTCTTTTTCTCGAAGAATTGCGGACCTATCAGGTCTCACTAGTGTCAGTAGCCAAAGGTGAGCGATTTCTGGCGCAAGTCTTTTGTGATTGACAACATAGCTCATTGATTCGATTTAGGTAAAGATCAATGTTCCAAAAAGTCGGAACTTCACTGTCGAAGGAAGAGTCTAAATAGAAATTTCGTCGATTTTGGGTGGGAATATAGATCCAAAGCTTGGAAATCCACTCTTTACCAGTTCCCTGAGGAATTATATTAGCGGTCAGCATCCATCCTTTGTTCTCAATAATCTCCATATTATATGTTAGTCATCATACGAAGACCTGAAATCGTTATTTGCCGCACATCATAGCAACTGGTATTGCTATTCAAAATACAGGTGATTTTCAAAGATTTCTCGCATTTTATCTTAGTATTTCAGGTGCGCTGACTTATCCGATATAAGTTGTGGGAAGCCCTGTTGGTTTTATTTCAGGGCTTAGAACATACCTTGGTAAGCTTTTCAATAATAAGCATTGATTGATCGATCGACTCAAGGATATTGACCATCAAAACCCTCTCTAATCATGAAACTATACTTTTTCATCGACAGGAGGGGCCTCCACTATCTTGGAAACAGGTTTGACTTCTCATGATTTTCCGTCGCTCTCCAATAGTTGGTTGTGCATTAAATTTTGGTTTCCTTTTTGATCGTTTGATTGAACACAGGTGAGCACTGAATTTCACTAGACCTATGGTATTTCCGAAGTGCTGACTTGTATGACAGACCTTCAAGGAAACCCCGTTGGTTTTGTTACAGGGCTCAGAACATACCTCGGTGAGCTCTTGAAGTAATAGACATTAATTGATCAACAGAATGAAGGATATTGAACTGTAAAACCATTTTGAATCATAAAAACACACTTGTTGAACCACAGGAGGAGCCGCTACTATCTTGGGAACAGGTTTGACTTCTCATAATCAGCCCTCGCTCTCCGATAGCTGTGCGTTAACTTTTGGTTTCCTTCTTGATCGTTTGATTGACCATAGGTAAGCAATTGATTTCAATAAATCTATAGTATTTTTGATACGCTGACTTGTATGACAGACATTCAAGGAAACTCCGTTGGTTTTATTTCAGGGCTTAGAACATACCTTGGTAAGCTTTTAAAGGAATAAGCATTGGTTAATCGATAGAATCAAGGATATTGACCATCAAGCCCTTTCAAATCATAAAATGTAATTGTTGAGCAACAGGAGGAGCCGCCACTATCTTGGGAACAGGTTTGACTGCTCATGATCAGCCCTCGCTCTCCGATAGCTGTGCTTTAACTTTTGGTTTCCTTCTTGATCGTTTGATTGAACATGTTACATAGGTAAGCACTGAATTTCACTGTACCTATGATATTTGCGATGCGCTGACTTGTATGACAGACCTTCAAGAAACCCCTGTTGGTTTTACTTCAGGGCTCAGAACATACCTTGGTAAGCTTTTGAAGTAATAAGCTTCAATTAATCGCCAGAATCAAGGATAATGACCCTTAAAATCATTTGGAATCATAAAACCACACTTGTTGACCGACAGGAGCAGATCCCACAACTGCTTTTGGAACAGGTTTGACCTCTCATCATTCTCCGACGGTCTCTGATGGTTGTACATTGACTCTTGTTTCTTTTGTGATTGTCGAATTGAACAAAGGTAAGCACTTGACCTCACTAGACCTATATAGTATCTTGTATGTACTGACTTGTACGTTATCTTTGAAGGCAACACTGTTACTTTTATTTCGGGGCTCAGGACTTATCTTCTTGGTAATCTTTCAAAATATCAAGGGTTGATCTATGAATAGATTCAATGATTCTGATTTTAACATTCTTTGAATTACACAAAAACGTACCCCTTAAATTCATAGGAGGAGTTTCCCCAATAGATTCTGTCGAAATAGGTTTGACAGCTCATGATTTTCTACTTGAATGAGATGGCTGTCCACTAACTGTCTCTCTCTGTTTTCGATACTTTTGTAGTGAAAACAGGTAATCACCGAATTTCATTGCACTCATAGTATTTTGGATGCACTGACGTATCCGATGTACATTCAAGGATCGCCCATCAAGTTCATCTCAGAGCTCAGATCTTTTTTTCTTGGTAAGCCTTTCACATTTCAAGTGGCATTTAGTTAAAAACACTCATGTGCAATTCATATGCTAGGAGGTCAAACAATTTTGGAAACATCCAGTATCATCAAACCAGATACGGATCCCCAGGCAGACCCTACTCGTCAAAAACCATCAAAGACCGATGCGAAATCTCTGCCAACTTCCGACTCGGGTTCTTCAGATGATGATGGGGGATCATCCAAATCTTCCGGTCAATCATCTTCAACCGATTCTGATACCGGGGATGGCTTTTCCAATACCTCAAGCCAAGGTCCTAAAAAAAGTGGCGGAAAGACTGGAAAACCTTCTAACCAAGATACTACTGGTTGGTCTTTTACATCACCAAATAATACACCCATAGAGATTAGGTAAAATTAACGCCACTGACGATTTCCGATTTTTATAATCCACATTGATAGTACCAAGTGGCACCGTAGACAATCCCGACACAAATCCGGGAGATCCTTCTTCTGTCCCCCAGCTTATCAATCCTGTATCAACGGGTGAAGTGAGCCAGCGCGGTTCAAAGGGTGTGGTGAACCAGCCGGTATCAACCCCAACGCCTGATGGTTGGTCTTTCACCACCCACCTAGATAAAGCTGAACGGACTGATAAATTGAATTGTATGATTAGTATCAAGTGGCACCACCGGTGATCCCGATGCAGATGTGGGAGGCACTTCTGTTGTCACGCAGTCCACAACAGCAACTAGTGTATCGACAGATACAGTGAGCCAGCCCGGATCAACGGGTGGAGTAAGCCAGGCGTCATCATCGCAAAACTCTAATGGTTTGTCTTTCCCCATACTCCTAAGCAAAATTAGAGGGACTGACGACTTCCACTTTGCCTAAACTCTATGATTAGTATCAAGTGGCAGCACAGATACTCTTGATACTACTAGTACTGTGACGAATCCTTCTGTTGTCACACAGCCTACAATCCCTGTATCAACAAGTGGAGCGAGCCAGACCGTTGACACAACATCAACATCATCACTAACCAACCAAAGCTCTCTCACAATTGCTGACCTCCTGGCAATTATCCAAACTCTCCTCTCCATAATCAATGGTAAAACGCCTAGTAAGAGATCCCCTCAAGTATTCGATTTTCTTGAAAAATGCATCTTAACAGCCAGCTTATCCCCTCCTCACATTAATTTCCAATTAGATTCGCCTGATGCTCTAGCCAAGGTGACATCTCAGCTTAGTCAAATTAGTTTTAACACTTCAACAAGTGAGAGTGAGTTCTGTTCAGCTTTGAACAACAGAGACCGCGCAAAGCAGAATGCTTAAAGTCAGTCTGTATACTTACATGACTTAATCATATAGCGCAACTACCGAACACTACGACACTCCAAAATAATGTTATCGGTGAGGGATATCCGTGAGATATCAGAACATGAGAAGTGCCTAGCGCCATTTTCTAACGTCATCTCATTCTTTGTAGACAACAATCCAAGTGACGCTTCTTCATCCCTTGGCGTGGGTGTACAAGAATTGAAACAAAGTGGTGAGCAAGGCTTTTGGGAATACTAATGTTCATTCGCCTCCATATAGGTGTAATTTGTAGGTCGAGAATTATTAACATGATTGATGTATTCGTCTTAGTTGTTATCGAAGCAGCCCCAAGTGATCCTGGCAGTAGTAAGTGATCAAATGAAAACATACAGAGTCTCCTCGCACGAAACAAAATCTTGACAGAAATCATGTCCGTGTATTCTGCTTAGGTTCCACGGGTAAGGATTCACAAAAATTGCAGGAATCAAAGCTAAAAAATGAGAAAGATGTTGACACTTTCGCCTCGATAGACGCGTCATCGTCTGATATTAAAACCAACACGCTGTTGTCTGGTAAGAGAACATTCATCAAAACTTGACCGCCTCTGTCCAGATTACCGACTAAATATTCATGAACCGTGTCATTCTCCAGCCGAGTCAAATGATTCAAGTGATTCAAGCTCTCTGGGTTCATCAGGTACTAGTAGAACATCCTTCAGTTTCATTGAGCCGCATGCTGAAATTTTTGTCTTGATAGAACCAGCATCTTCTGATCTTACAAACAAAGATTCATCGCCTGGTGAGAGAACTTTTATCCAAACCTAACCACTATAGCAGAATCATGACTGACTGTCAATATCATGAATCTATAGGAAAACTAGATGCATCAAGCGATTCGAGTTCTGTCGATCCTTCAGGTATTTGTAAAACGTCCTTCGAACCTTTTTGAAGCAAATGCTGAAGCTTTCCTATTGATAGGCCAGAAACTGCCAGTTCTTAGAGCCAGGAATATAGCGTCTGGTGAGACAAAACTTAGCCAGACTTCTCTCTCTCACACCTGACTGACTGTTTATGGGTCTCATGATTCTCAGGCGAACTAAATGGGTCACCACATTCAAGTTTGGTGGACTTATCAGGTAGGAGTAGAATATCCTTGATCTTTTGAGGAAAACACTCGCACGGTATCTTTAACAATTGACAAAAAACATTCTTCTAGACACCGCAGTCGAGGATACCGCACAACACAATGTAGAATCTCGTCCGTTTCAATCTCTTGATTTCTTCTTTTGACTTGATGATACCAAAATTTGACTCGAAAAACTTTTATCTTATTGCTTAGCTCCTATGCCGGCTTCAACTGTGAATATATCGCCTACGGGAGTGCCATTTAATGAGCCACCTTGTTCTGCAATCACTGGCATCCTCGAAAGAAGTGACTTGCTAAATACGTTGGTGCCCACCATGAGCAGAAACTCAGAGAGTGGTAAGTTAATCAAGTCAATTGACTGCGTGACTTAAAAGCTCTTATCTGACACTCCGTTCAATGTCTAACATAGGAACACTTTATGGCAAGTCTAGCCAATCATACAACTCAAGATGAATCTCACACTCACTTGGCTCTTCTAAACAGGATTAAGCTTGAAAAGTGCACCAAAGAACACATTCTACAATCTGGGTTAGTGTATCAAGATAAATTGCATAAATTGAACCATGGATGTGCAGAATATGTGAGCTGAAACCAAGGGTACAATACCCAATATGTTGGACAGGTCTGCTAGAATCTGAACGATCAAAGGAACTAAAAGGTAGGTTTTACCCCCAGGATCCTTTCCATATTATATTCTGACATTATTCATACATTGATCGTGTTCATATCTTTGGATGAAAGTTTACAATAAGAGTTTTTTGAAAGGTGATTCTTAGTTTCAATTGAAGTCAAATCTCTACCTGAAGCTGTTACAAACTGTTTTTTTTTGTTTTGTGGGTTATCATTAGTATTCGTGAACTGAAAGCTCTCAAATGTCAAGAAGTCTAATATTTTTGATTTGAGAAAAGCTGACCTGTTCTCTCTAGCTATGGATCTCGATTTGACTTGCAAGACACCTTCAAGAATCATCATACATTCAAAATTTGAGCTTGAAATAGACAATCAAATTTCTGTTACACCAGCAACTTTGAAGCTATGCAACCCAATAGTTATTCCAAATTGCAATTTCATCATCTGTGATATGTATGATATGTAGTAAATGGAACCTCAAAGATATCAAACAGTAATATATAATTTACACACTTTGCTGATATCATTTCTGTCACATCTTGATCTTTCACTTGATTTTATGTTTCATCTTTGTCTTGAGTTTTACTCATACTTCTATTGTGTAGGATTTCTTCTTGGTTGACTGAGTATAATTACATGGTGTCTATATATCACTTTGGTGATTTGTCTGTACACCTGATAGTGATTGAGGCCCAGGCCATGAGCTCTCCTCCATTTGAATTTGATCATCGATATGTTGGGTCAGAGTGTGTGGTGACTGATAGATATCCAATCTTCTTAAACTATGACAATACCTGCCCTGACAGATCTCAGACTCTACCTGAGCATAATGATCCACACTCCCTCCTATCAATGTCATCTACATATGTAACAAACTTCTTGGGCCCATCTATGAACCAGGACCACAGAATGGTACCGACACTTGAAATTAAGCTGTATTCCACATATAAGAGAATTTATGGGCAGGTTTGTGATAAACCACACCCAGGAGCACAATCTAATGTAATGAATATCAGCAAAATACACACAATAGTCTCCAATCATTGGAGAACCATTTTTCATTCAATGTTGAGAGACAGTCCAGGTACCATATTGTGGGCACCCTTAGTGAATGCCAGTGTGTTGAATGTATGATTGTGATAGGAAATACCGGTGATCCATGGATGATTATCTGGGTTTTTGTATAAGAAGACAGACAGCTTCAATTTAGGGTATATAACCTGGGATATATATATTGTATAACAGTGCCTGTATATAGGATACACATTGGAATTCATTCCATGCTGTATAATTCAGATGAATATCTTGTATTGATTACATTTGGATTTGAGCTTAGGGTGTGATTTAGTAGGAGTGTTTGATGTTCTTGAAAGACAAAACCACTTCTCCATGGGTCATTTACCAGTGGATTGGGTCACCCATCAGGTGGATTGATTGTTTTGAGAATCCGTTTATACGGAAGGACTATCATATGATAAGTTGATCAATGTGGCTATTTGACTGAATCCTTTGGATATCAGGTTTATTCTCACATGATATTGAAGAAGCTAAGACTACTAGGAAAATAAAATCATAAAGGTT
The DNA here is from genome assembly GCF_000204055.1 of Melampsora larici-populina 98AG31. NCBI lineage: Eukaryota > Fungi > Basidiomycota > Pucciniomycetes > Pucciniales > Melampsoraceae > Melampsora > Melampsora laricis-populina. Next base: position 573,229 of record NW_006768816.1, read on the forward strand.
AAGTGAATAGGGATGTTCATGTAGTGAGATGGGTTACATACTAGAAATGCATTGATATATAAGTGACTGTATTCTAATTTCCAGTCTTGCTCAAACTTGGACCTTTCTCTTTTTGTATGACAAGATCTTGTAGCTTTTGTACACAACATTGTGATCACTTTGACCACTTTTGAAGTTGATACTAAATGGGATTTTATAACCAGTCTGATTGGAAAAATATTTCTTCAGGTAACCACAGAGATATCTACATTGGTCTTGGGAGCTGAGAATGGCATACTTCACTCAAGTGGGAAACAGCAATGTTTTTGACTGTGACATTTCTTTGAAAGATGATAGTGACTTGTATATGAACATCAATTGGAATCATTTTTTCATATAGCACATCACTAAGTTGAACAGTTTAGTTTTCAAAGACTCTTGCACCAATTGCCTTGAATATATCTATTGTCCAATAGTATATGTTATTCAAGCCAAGTACAATATCTGTACACTCAATATTTATGAAAGACAGATGGGCAGAAAAATATGGCACACAGCATACTAGTTTTGATCAGTCTTGCACATACATACTTTCAACCTTAGTTTCTCTGTCTATCATTCATTTGAGTCATCTCTCATTGTACATTCACTACATATTTTATCAAAGAATCATCAGTATTTGGGCACAAGAACTATTCAGATTTGGGACTTTTCATACATGCAAACTTGCCATAAACTGCGGGCAAACACTCCAATCCATAGTCCTTTCAAAACTTTGTATACTGCCTGTGATATTTCTGTGTCATCTATTCCAAACAACTTTGATTTTGGTGGAGGTTCTAGTGGAAGTCTTTCATCTGTGATTCCAGACTTTTGGATGGGTGGTGGAACCATAACTTCTCTACCCTCAGATTTCCCCAACTTTCTAGCATGAGGTCTCGATATTGGTGAAGATGGAGCAGTACTTGGCGCATCTCCATACTTTTTTTCAGCCTGTGCCTCCATCAGTTTTGAGTACTCTAATTTTTTCAGGTATTCTTCATGTGTAACAGGAAATACCAAAGTGCCCATTGAATCAGTGGCTGTTTGACTCAATATTGTGTTACTGGTTTTAGGAGGGCAGAATTTAGGACTGTCTATCCAGTAACCCAGAACATGGTCACCTGTTAACAGATTTAAGATAGTGGAAATATGATGGATTTTCATCTTGAGGTGGAATGTGTTTCAAGATAGCTGTAAAAATTCAAAATACACAGTCAGAATATCTTGTGTCAAACAGACATCTGAAGATTTATGTGTGCAGACAGTAATCAAATGAGATAGTAGCTATGCATAAGCTAATCTATGCTGAGGCCAGTCCACACACACTCCTCCAATTTATATAAGCCAAACTTATAGTATTAGAGTGATGTTCCCAAGGTCCAAAAGACCAAAACAGAAGAATTTATGATATGAGAACTTACCAACAAAGGAATTTGAGCCTGTTGATTCTGCACACTTTAATGTTCTACCTGTCAGTTCAAATAAATTCAATGAAGTTTAGAGGACACAATGAATGATGATATCAAAAAACTACAAAATGCAACATACAAAGAATATCAATTTCAGGACCACTTGTCACATCATATAGAGTTGAGACACCTTGAGAATATATCAGTCAAACTCTCCTCAAAAGCACATCTAAAACTATGTTTGACTCAGCTCTCAATTGACTCTATAAACAGGTTCCCTTATTGATTCAGAATTCCACCAATTGAATATCATTCTTCAGTATTGTATGGTTGTTGCAAGTTGGTATTGGAATATTTGTGCTACAGAAGCAGGGAGATAGTGCAAAGCAACAAGGCATGTTGTGACACATTCTTGTTCAGCCACAGCAGCAAGCTATGCTTCTTTCTGAACCATGTTGGGGACATAGACTTGCACTACATTGGAAGTTACATCTGAAAGCCCTGGAGCACTGCCCCACACACAACACAAGAGAGAAGAATCACCATACAAGCTAGCATGATGTATATATGTTCAGATCAGGGAAGTCAAAAGAAGATGAAGATCCAGTAAGAGAACCAAGCTAAGCATATTGTGTACTCGCATGCAAGGTCTGACAATATCCATAAAGTTTTCAAAAAAATTGTGAACCTAATCCAGAGAATATGAGAAAATCTCCTCAATCTCCAGGAGTAGGAGCTAGTTTTTGTTCAATGGCTTATGAAATGCAATGATAGTTTAAAGATCTGGAGTTCAGTGGACCAATCAAGACAGTCAACAATTTGAACACCCACCAGCATGATATGTCAAAATTCTTTCTGTATATGAGTGTTGCCTCACTCTAGAAGGTGAAAATACCATCTACTCTACATGTTTCAAACATCAAGCATTAAGGTCTTCTGCTGAATTTGATCTCCTTCTCAATTATCTTATAATGTGGCTATCTGTGATTCAACTCCAAACTCAATCTTGCAAATATTCTTAGCATCTGGTTTCAAAGTTGGGTACCAACACTGCCAAAATGTTTGCCTTGGATTGAAAGCCCCAAGGTATTCTCATATCTCAAACCTTTGACAATCCTGTTCAAGGCTTTGATCCAGGAGATTTTGTGGTGCATAAGAAATCTTTGCCTTGTACTCAGGAGTCAGATCAGGGTCTTGATGGACGTGAATCTGCCATCTTGATGCCTTGTCTTTTTGTATCTCCACCTCTCATTCAAATCAATGATAAAGAAATATCTTTGGGAAGATTCCAATATGTTATGCCACCCAAAGGTATAATGGCCCATTGGGATAGGGTAAAAGCCTGGTAGTGATGCCGCTCTTTGACCATTAAATCACTTTGTTTGAGTCTTTGTTTCATCCACTGCTTCAGTGTGGTGGGTCTTTGCATCAAAAGAAAATTCTCTCCGCTTCCCCTCAGCAATGTACAGGACAGCGGACTACCCGTAGTCAGTGTGCACTGCTTCTCCTCAAGTAGTCAAGGACTTGTAACTGAATACAAGTCACAAATTCTTGCAGGGTGCTTTTAACCTTGCAAGCTCAGTGCCTTCTCCAGACATAAGAGCTTGTGAGGAAGAAATTGTGACGACGTTCAATAGCTGAGCCTCTGCGTAGGGCTTGAAACACTCTTGCATTGGAGTATATGTACCATCTATCCCCATTTGCAAACATAGGGGTTCACAAACCTTCACAAACCAAGCGCTTGTCTCGACTTGCTTGGAACCAAAGCCTGGCAAAGTTCATTTGGTTCTTGAATGTGATGTGTCAACGTGTTGCATGAGCTCAAATGAAAGGTTCACGTGTGAGGCGGATTTTTAATCAGTGGCGAAGGATGGATATGATTCGAAGTCATTGAGAGCCGAGGGAAAGAGAGTTTAGAATGATGTCATATGATATGATTTGAGCTGATGGAAATTAAGTTGAACCAGTTCGATTGAGTTCTTTGATGTCATTTTTCATTGATGACTTGTTTGATATCGAGAAAGGTGAATGGAAATGATTTGGTTGAACTTGTATGCCGATGGTTGCTGAGTTGTGTATTCAGTTTTTAATTGTATCCAATTCTCTTTGTATATACGGCCTTTGTGTGAAGTTCATCGCCTTTGTCTGTACCTCGATCGGCTTTTCAATAAATAATCAATCTCAAACTGATTCTCAACATTCCTCATCCAAACAAGTCACAATTTCAGTTTCCAAAAGAAATCTTAAGCTCCTCATTCTCAATCAAATTCCTTCTAGAAGTCTTCCAAACCATCGCGAATTACCATTTTTGATTAATTTTTAAATTAATCTTATTCACAATTATAAAAGTGAGATTTGCCCCCTATCAACTTCTTTTCTTTTCTCCAAAAACCTTCGCATACATCCACTAATCATCAATTATCATCATAACCAGTCATCAAAAACCCGTACAACTTTTTAAACCTTGGTCAAATCACACAACATGGCTTTCGCTCGTATCTCTCATTCAGCGCTTTTCACTCGTAAGTTCTTCGTCTCTTTTTCAACATTTTAAAAACCCAAATCAATATGACGATGAGAACTATTGCCCAATATGAAGTCGTCATGATTGGTTGTCTAGCTACCATCATCACAAGTGGAATCCTTGTAGGAGAATACAACGTTGAGTTTTTGTCTTGACTCAATCGAAGTTAAATGTCATTAACTTACTTTGACGTTTTTGGGGATCCGATTCGAAATAACAGAAACATGAAATGCCACCTACCGAAGGTATTGAAACCAGAACAAGATACCTTTTATTTTGTGGAATTTGGAGTTGAGTTTCAATTTTCCTGATATACCGGATTCCTTCACTCATAACAAAAACTAGATACTTCGGAAAACTAAGCATAAACGTCCTTTGATTCTTTCACTTTCATAGCCTTTCTCCTCTCCCTAGTATCGATCCTAGGTTTAAGCTCCTCACCCGATCATTTACTCTTTAGTATCGCTGGTCACTTGGTTTGGCTATTAGTCACCTTAGTCCTTTTCGTCTCTGGTGCTGCAGCTCTAACTGCTGTGATCCGTGGTGAACATTACAACCATCAAACAAGGCTTGAAATTCTTGCCGGTTAGTTTCTTTTTCATATATGTCATCATACTTTCAATCAATCAAATAACGGTATTCATGGGCATTTGTTCTGTCTTTTTTTAGGTTTCGCTTGGGCCGATTCCATTTTGATCTTCTTAGCTATCTTGTTAATCCTATCTGTAGGTCTAGGTAGACGAAATGGTTTAGGTGGAAGTCTTTTAGCCAGTCCTAGTGCTGCTTAAAGATTAAATAAAATAAAATAAATTCAAGACTGGAAATAATTTCTCCTAATTTCAACCTTTCTGATTATTCTTAACATGATTCATCACATATCTTAACCTGTTTCTCTTTTCACTCCATTTTGGATTTCATGTCTTCTCATCTTATTTTTATCTCATTTTTTCTACATATTCTTCAACTTGATTTTCAACCTCGTTATTTTTCTGCCTATTTATTCTTCCTTCATTCGTATGTCTTGTAAAGTCTTGGCCATTGGATATGGAGATGAAAAACTTGCAAACCAAGCGACAATAATCTTATGTGTTTGATCGACATCACAACATTTGACCTCAACTGTAACGCCAAAGTTGACTGGATCAACACACACAGTATTCACAGGAAAGACATGAACTTGAGTGTCAACTCTATCATCAGAATAGTCGATAATGACAGAGTAGGGAAATGAGTGGCCCGTATTGAGTAAAAATGAATATGGTCCAGAAGAATCAGCAGCTGAGAATCAGCCATGAGAGAAGCATGACATTAAAAAGTGTCTAATTGAATAAGCTCAAGGATGTCATGCTCAAAAACCTTTATGAAAAAAATGAAGCAAATAGTATTGTAAAAGCAAATATTCAAAACGCTCGAAGCAAGCGCAAAGTGACACAACAAAACCACACTCGTTCTAAAACCTTAAGAATCAAAGTTCTTCAACCTCAACTGGTAAGATTCGAATCAACCCTTTCATTCTACCTTTTTACTATCCACCTTGACTCTTTCTCGTTCGATTTCTTGTTTCTTACGATATTCTTTATAACCTTTATCAGTACCAAACATAGCATCCATCCAACGAAAGCTAGTAGAATAGCATCCCACAAATTTTTCATGATGGTAATCATGATGATCAGCACCAGCCCAAAAGGGTATAATGTGGTGTAAAGACCAAGGGAAGTCGTAACCTGAATGAGCATCAATGGCCTCTATAGAAAATAATGAAAAGTATCATTAGTTTCTGTGAAAAACCGGATCTTTAATCAAGACTCAAAAGGGAAAAAGACAACGTACGGAAGAGACGTAAGATGATCCAAATATAAACTGTCATGATATGTAAGTTTCCTTTAGATGCTAAACACCAAAGTAATGGACCACCAATCGTTCCAGCTCCTAAGATTAAAACTTCAAGTGGATGTGAATATTCAGCTGTAAGACCGAATGGAGCTGAAAACTCATGATGTAATTTATGAATCTTTTTATAAAGTTGACCATAATGTAATGCACGATGAGCCCAATAATGAAAAGCACTAGCCGCAAAAGAAAAATCACGTTAGAAAGATTGAAGAGAAGGTCAATTAATTTCGTTTTTCAAAACAAAAAGCTCAACTCTTCAAAAACAAAAAAGATCGCGACTTGGTAAGCCATTGTTGTCCAACTTGGAAAAGGTACAGAATGAGTAGCCATTCCAAGGTAATCAGCTAAAGGATGAAATCCCCAAATCTAGAACAAACCAACCAACCCAAAAAACAAACACGTCAATTAAACAGATCAAAAGTTATGAGAAAAATGAGAAGAATAAAACGATCAATCAATACCTGAGGTAATTCAACCGTGAAATGAGTCATCAAAACGTATCTTGTACAACGCCATTGATCTGCTGTACTTGGCATTTTAGCTTGTTGTAATTTATATTTATCAAATGCTCTAATTTGTCCAACAATAATCCAAGGTATAGCACGACCAAAGTAAAAGAACTAAGAAAGAAAGAAAGGAAAGATGCAATAGTAAGTAAATCTAGAAGATGAAGATTATCAAAAAAAATCTCGAAAAGATCAAACAAGTTACTTAACTTCATGAAGTAAAAAACTCATCACACCAGTTGCGATCACAGGATTATCCCACCAAATGTACCATTTCGCCCAAAGTTGTTCAGGATAAGTTAAACTTGAAAAATCCGTATTAGAATAAAGGTCTTGATGAGTTGAATGAAATAGATTAGAAGTCACATTAAGAGCTTGTTGAAGAATTGTTGACATTGTCCGATAACTTTGTGTTGAGAAACCCACAAGGAGTTCTTATAAAGAAAAGTTGAAGTTTTTGTATTTTATCTTTCTTGGGTATGAATTTTGAAAAGTTTCGATTTTGTAGGAAATTCAAATTGACTTGCTGGGTGTCAATTACAATTTAGTACTTTAATTTAAGTATTCAAAACTTCTTGTTAAGCCCAAAAGGGGTTATATTAACAGTTTAAGGCCTCTCTTGACTAAATCCGATTACTTTGTCAATCCTCCTGCTTCTCGATTTCTGGCAGTCGGGATCGATCGATCATCAGCACCCACCGTTAAACAACTTCATCCAGTCCATCGAGTATGTAAGCAAACTCAAGTGAAAGTCGTTTCAGACTTACAGTGATAGCTCTAACTTGTTCCACGAGCCTTCCGCCTACGCGAAATCTTTCAACTCTCTCCTGCAGATGATGTATACACGTACGCGTTCTGTGTCAAGAAAAACCTTGAACGATTTTGCCCATCAAACTCAAGCATATCGACGGAAGATCTCGGGGCAAACCTTTTTCAAGCTGCACGTTATGAACAGCGCGAAAATAGCGTGTAGAAAAAGTTTGGAGAAAGCCCGTTATATGTAATCTGATCTAGCAGGGTTTATGCCTCGTGAGGTGTTTGGTCTTTGTTGTTTTGGGTCTTGGTCAGCACATTGCAACTGGCTTAAGCATCAAAGTGAAAGACGTCAACCAGATGCGAGAGATTGCAGTGATCTGAACGTTTGCATTCGAATAAGTCCAGACCCACATGACTGCTGGCGCGCTTCCTCCACAAATTGTGATGTGGGGGTCTGTTAAGTTCAAAACAAGAAAGAATTATGTGTTGGATATCTAATTTGCACTTGCATCAAATTATAATTAGGGTATACAAATATGGTTCTGGAAATTTCCAGAAGTGTTTCCCCAGAACACCAGAAATTTTTTTTTGGGTGTGTTCTGAACTTATGGTATTCTGAAGCTTAGAATAACCAACACTGCATGTTTTCCAGAAGAGCAGGAGGCTTCTGGTGTTCTGGAAAAAGATGACTGGAAATTTATGGGCTTCCTAGGATGATTTGTGATCAAATTGAGGAAGAAGAAAAATCAGGAAGATATATTGGTGTGTGGCGATTCTGGCAGCAAAATTAATCAGTAAAAAGTTACTGACCATTGCACACATATCTGCCATCATCTTGGCAACACATTCTAGATAGGCTTATAACAGGTTGAGCTTGATAGTTTGAAAAATGTCTTTGATAACACAATAGGTACCTTAAAACTAGAAGAAAAATAAAAACTTGAAAAGAAAATATTTGAACCATGTAATTTAGATACAACTGATACAGAGCTATAGTGCAATCATAATTTTTCAGTACATGCTTTTTTGCTTCATCAAAATTGTGAAGCCCTATATATGTGGCAGGCCCCCTCTAGATACAAAGTCTAACTTTGTGATTGCACTACAGCCTGGTATTGCATGTATTGTAAGTACATGATTGATAATTTTTCTTTTCAACATTTCAATTTTTCCCTAGTTTGAAGGCACTTGATTTATATAGAACAAGGTTTATAAATTATGGGTTGATAAAGAAGAAAACAATGGTAGAACAGAAACATGAACAGATTCCAAACCAAGGTTAAGATGGATTTCTTAGTGGATTTACAAAAATCAAAGCAATACTTTACTAATTAAACCCACATACTGCCTCAGATTCAGAATCCTTACACCAAGATCTGACTACTAAATTGCTCATAGGTCACTCTTGTACATGCTTGCTTGTTTTTCTGATACAAGTGACTTTTTTGAGTTTACATTGGGTAGATGAAGATGCAAAGTGTAAAGATAAATTTGAGGGAAGATGTACTGGCTGTATAAGCCAATATTCCTAATCAGGGCTGGTACTAGTAGTGTAAGTTCAGGGTGATGAAGCACTGGTGTACTGAAGGGTAATTTGAATTTGAGCAACTAGGGGGGGGTTCATATGACCCAAGGATGCTCAAATTGATGGCCATGATTGTGAGACTGTGAGGGAAGGTATCAGAAGGTATTGCAATGTGGCCACAATTCTTCATAGTCCAGCATAGCACATATTATGTAGACCTGAGCCCAAAAATCCTCAAATTCTTCTTGAATGATTTGCTTCTACAACAGTCCCCCACCATTGAATAAATGATAGCACATTGATTCACACTTTTGATCTAATCACTTGATGTCAGTATATAATTAGCCAAAGGGAGATGGATTCAATGATTCTGATTGTGCCTTTGGATAAAATCAGGGCTCAACATGAACATGAAAACAGCAAAAATAAACATCTCCAATCAACCCCTATCTCATGAGTCATTCCAATGTGTGATGAAAATAAAATTCTTCAGGTGATTGTAAGGCATAAATCAAAAGCACTTCATATGATCTCAACATAGAAATTGGATATAAGTGGCATGATGGATTGAAGTGAATATTTCTGATTCTTCTGCAAAGATTGCTCAATGTATGGTAGCCAATGTTGAGTATGAGAGTCATAATAAGTGTTGCCAGAACGGAGTTTGAGATGCAAAGGGATAACCCCCTTATTGGGCAGAGAAAGGATAGGGATGTAAATCACGTCTTGTGGAAGAGATGGCAAGAAAAGGCACTTTGTGTTCTGCTATGCATGCTGTTTGGACTATGAAAGATGATGCAAATATGTGAAATACTTGTTGATTATGAGGAGATGAATCAATCATAGACAAAGTGGCAAGAAGACAAGGACAACATGCAACAGAATAGCCTTACCTCATGAGTTCATCAACAATCAAGGTACTCAGAGCTACATATGTACATACATGTATATACTTCTCTAATATACCTTTTGGTTTTTTTTGGCAGGGACAAAAAACTATGTTTAGGTTTGAAAGTGCATAGCTTTGAGGACCTCTCATATGCTTTGCACATAATTCCACACTATTATGGATTGGCAGGCAACCAGGTTTGTCAAATGGCTAGAATTCAATTTCAACCAAGAAATATACTTTTGTAGGGTAGGGCCATGTATATATTTTTTTTGATTAAAACAAAAAAAATATGCAGAGAACTATATACAACTTTAAGTACTGTAAATCTTTAGTTGTAGAGAGAATATCAGCTGATGATGATGAACATTCTGTGTGATGAGTCATCCTCATTATTGGCAAATGGATAGCTAGTATCTATGCTTAGTGTTTTTGTATAATCAATAGGCTTGCAAATACCTAAATGCAGAAGGTTTGTAGTCTGACTCCCAAAAGTGAACCAGAATCAGTAAATGAGTTCAAGATGTATGTAAACTTGCCTTTTTACGTTTGGAATTTCAATCAGATTGATCTGATTGTGCAAGTGATGTCATTGATGATGGGAAGTCTTTTGATTATGAATTTTTAAGAAAGAGATGCACTAAATTACTTTAACAAGGATCAAGGTCTCCTGCTGCTATAACACAAAAGGCCAGGATTTGGAGTGGCCCAATGATGTGATATTGAAAAATAATAACCACTAGGTAGATATCCAAAACCATGAGTGGTGAATGTATCATAGGGAAAGTCATGGGTTTAGATAATGTAATTTCAGGGACATTCATGTTTTTTGAGGAGAGTTTGACACAGATTTGGTTTTACAAGGACTGTTCCAAATATCTTGATGAAGGAACTTATTCAGACATGAGTTTAATTTGTTGATTTATTTTTTGGGCATCTTCAACTCATTAATATCCATATCTAATTCCTTTCCTTTTGTCCTATCAATCTCACAGGTAGATTATTTTAATTTCAGGGGCATTCATGTTTTTTGAGGAGAGTTTGACACAGATTTGGCTCTACAAGGACTGTTTCAAATCTTTTGATGAAGGAACTTGTTCATACATGGGTTTGATTTATTGTTTTGTTTTTGGGCATCTTCAACTCAGTCATATCCATATCTGATCCCTTTCCTTTCTTCCTATCAATCTCACAGGTAGATCATCAGCTTGTGGAAGCTCAAAAGATTCAATATCTGTACTATTGGTAATTTGTCTTTTCACATAAATATACTAGTTACCCCTGCTAGACTTTGCAAAACATCACTCAAGAGGGTCTGTCTGTGTATGTATGTATGTGACATATTCATAGATCAATATATAAATCACTACTCTTGCTTTTCATCACCAGTGATCTGCGCACATAATACTAGAAGGTAGTAGGAACTACTTCCCTTTGTAAGAAAAGCATTTCCAGAATTTGTCATTAGATTTGGTTATAAGCTTATTTGGCACTCTTTGTTTGTGTGTATTTGATCATGATCACTTTCTGTTGGATGTAGTATTTTCTAACCTTGTTTGAACTCCAATCACTGTTACTAGCTCAAAAGTCTTTCAACCTCAGGATGAGAGTCCTGCAGATATTTATTGCTCTAGATCTTCTGATAGGCCACAATGCCCCTGGACATTGGATCAAAATCCCTAAAATTTCTTATTCTACAACCAGTAAGACTATTTGGTCAAATAGCCACCAATTCAACAAACCCTGTTGTATTCCCTGTGGCACATGAATGATACCTTAGAAATATAGAGTTTTCCAAATTTATTGAGGCACAAGCCAAGAAACAGTACAAAATGTCATCAACTACTGATCAGTATCCAGCCATCTTGCAAAATCTTACCAGAAGTTTAGGACAATTTTCTGATCAAGAAGCTGAGATTTGACTTCCTATTCAGAAGCTTGGAACCAAAAAAGAAAACATAACCCCCACACCATAACTTTCATTGAGACCCAATAAATTTTGAAGACCCAGAATAGAAAGAAAAGCCGCAACACTGAAGTTTTTTGCTGAATTTTACATGGGGATGTTGGGGCGCAAGGCATTTCCACATCTGAAGCAAGGGATTGAAAATCTTGTGTATGTCACATGTTATTTTCAAATAGCTCTTGCACCCAAAAACTGACAATTCTTTGATTCATTGGTGTAGTGAATAATGAAGATGAAATGGCTACCATCAAAGTCAGGAAAACTAAGGTGGAAATTTGAAAACATGCAGGCACAAAAACATTTTGACCCCAAGATATCCTGAACTACATTTTGAGTCAAGACTTTGCCACAAAAATTAAGGGCCATCCCAAAGACAATTAAGTCTCTTGTTGAACAAAATAAAGAGGACTATGTTGGTGATCTGCTGATTACTAGCAGTGGTGACAATTAGAAACAAATAGTCCACTTGTGTTTCATCAAACATCAAATATTTCTGATTTCTCATGTGCAATGCAATGCCTCCTCCCAAAGTTTTGGACCATTGAAAAAGGTGTTATCAGAATCCAGTCAGTCATTATCCTTCTCCCAAAAACAATAAAGAGCTTGATGCATTCAGATGTACATTAAATGTTTTCCAGTTCTTTTTGGCTCATTTGAACATTTGTTGTGTTCTTAATCCTCATATCTACACATAGGTAAACAGTTTGGGGATGTATGTGTTCCTTTGGAACTGTATGAGGTCTGTATGGAAGGGAATGCAGACATTAAAACTGGAAACACAGTGGAAGCCTGTTGTCCCAAGATTGTGATGCATATTGTGCAACTTTGTAATTCCACTGGATGGCATCATGTTAAAATGTAAGGATACACTGTGTTAATTGGAATGTGTGGTGCCATACTGCAATGAAGTCATGACACAAAATCTGTAAGAAGATTGAGTACTGTGTTACTTAGTATCTGGCGTGGTTCAGAAATAGGCATATATTGAATGATGCACCACTACTCTGTAATTTAGTCCCCTGCTTTCTTGTCAAGGAAGCCTGACAATACATGAGTCCCTCTCCAGACATCCGCACTTGCAAGGAAAAAGTGTCAGACCAGAGTGACTTAGTCAAGTTAGCTTTTAGGTGGTGTATACAGAGATATGAACTCTGGCTTGCAGATAATCTTCCTCCTCAATTTGAAATGCACCTTTAGTTTGTGCCCCTACACCTGAGAATGACTTCAGTGCCTGATTGAAAGCCCTCAAAATTTGACCACCACCCTGAATGCTGTTAGAATGACCTCCATGACTTTGAATCTTGGACCTTCCTTTGCCTTTCTCTCTCCTACCTAGCTATCCTGTTTGTGAGATCAAGAAGAAGACCTGACCTAGTCAATTCCCTTTGAGACCATTGTTTCTTTGGACAAACTAAAACTTTGACTGTCTTTTGGTTTGGGAAGGTTCTTTGAAGCCAGGACATTGGATTTGGACAGAAAACTGTAATTAAATATTGAAAAAGCTACACACACAAATTTACTAGGCTGAACATCATGAAGCTAGCCTTGGATACAGAGTTTTGAGCAAGGACATTGGACTTGGGGATGCAGTGTTATCCATCTGGAATTCATAAGGCTTTGCCATCAGGACACATTGAAGATCATTTATTGCCAGATATCAATCAGATAATAGCAAACCACCCTAGACATAGAGTAGTTGAGCTCAACTGATCAATCAACATGATCATCTGAGCCAGAACTGGTCAGGAGTGTAAGCTATTCTTTGATTCACTCAATTTCAATATACATGGAAATAAAAACAGAGACCAGGTAGCATCAACCAAGTAAAAAGAGGAAATCTTTACAAAAGATAATTAAATATCCATAGCACTCCAACCCTGCAGTAGGAAAGAAAATAAGAGACAAGATTGACAATAGACTGGTACCCTTTGCAAGAGTCTGAACTCTTTCAGTATCCTGATCCAAATTTTTTGATGTATGAATTCAGATGACTTTATATATTTAATGCCCATCTTATATCTTCAAGACCTTGATTTTCTGATCAAAAACAAAAATTTCAGAAACCTCAAGGTCAGGGTTGGGTTATAATGCAGCAAAATAGTTGAAAACCAGACTGACCTGAAAGCAGACTGTGCAGCCACAGCTGTATCCTCAACCTCACCTAACAAACCTTGCAATTGCTCGCTGGCAGCCAGATGATAAGCATGCTGAGCTTTGATCAACTCACTCAAGGCTTGGATTGGTTCAGGCTGGTTTTGATAGAGGGAGAAATGTCCAACAAAAATGTGTCAGCAGAGAGAGATCATAGTAATGATGACTGAAAATCTGCTCACGTCGTCCAACACTCTCTTCATCAAGCCTATAGCTTCTTCAGTTGCGGAAACCAATTTCTCTTCCGCATGCTCAACTTCCAAATTTGCTTGTTCTAACTTGGGCCCACCTGTCGAATGACTTTTGAGTGTCATTCGAGCCGCATCCAACGCCAACCTAGATCAAAAGCTAAACGTCATCAGCTTAACTCCTTTACAAAAATATGGCGTAAAAAATTTACCTAGCTGTGCGAACTACTTGTCTGCTCTTCACTGCCGCTTGAATATCTTGAGCCATAGTCTGTTGCCAAACTTGTAGAAAGTTCTTTTTGATGGCGGCGTCTTGTGCTAGCCTTGCATCGCCGACTTGAGCTTGGACCATGGCGTAGGATTTCAAGACCTTGCCCATCATCGCATTGACGTTTGAATCGGAATCCTTATCCGAAGCCGCCGAGGACGTAGTCCCCAACTCGAGTGCCCCAGACGTAGCTGCCCGTGACAGAGCATGCGCTAGCGTCTTGTGCTGCACTGGGGTCTTGGCAGGAGCTTCGATTGGGGGAAGATTCGTACCTGTCAGATACCGTTCAGCGAGTCAGAAATTCGGCATCATGATCACAGGAAAGAACACGCAGTGAGGTTCCGTACTGACCCTTCGTGGCAGCTGAAGCCCAAGTGGTCAGAGTATGTGATATAGTGGTAGCTGTCTCATTGAGCGACTCGTTGACTTGAATAGGATAGTCGTACGCCTCACTTTCTAGAGAATGAAACCAATCGCTCAGGAATCGAGTAACACTAAAGGCATACGTTTTTGCTGAACGTACCGTATGTTTTGACGATGCGGAGTAAAGAGGCGTGCGCATTGCGGAGCGCATCAACTCGGCGTTCCAAGTCTTTATATTCTTCGGGTAGTTCTGTTTGCTCATGGGGTCAGATTGATCGTTGATCAGTCAATTCGAGGATGTTCCATGCATACCTGTCACATCGTCTTGCTCCAAGGTTCCCAAGCGCTCTCGGGCAGTCTGGCTAAGAGTCTGAAAGCAGAAATGGGTATCACGGTGTCAGAAAGACGCTATGTAGGAGTCATTGGGGCGATCTAGAAGTGGATTCGGCCAAAACCGTTTCATTGCGTCACATAGACTGGAAAGAATAAAATAACTCACTGCAAAGCTTTTACTCAGCTTGTCAGTCTGTTCGGACAAATTGATGCTAGCAACACCATGCTGAACATTCTGTCCGAGGCTTCCCAGTGTACTAGTGAATGCTTGCTACGGATTTCACGGCTATGATTAGCCTGTCCAATTGATCGCTACGCTCCGTCTAGAAGGGATGTGCTCACCTTCCAAGACATGATGAATTTGCGAAAAGTTGAAGACGACGCAGATAAGATCAGTTCAAGTCTTGAGGTTTGATGGTTCGAAAGATTGGGTATGTCTGATTAGAAAAGTTGATTCTTGAAGCGTTAATCAAATCGGTCAAGAGGAGGTCTCGAGCGAAATGGGAAGTAGTCAACAACTGGTAATGGTAATCAGATTAATCAGGATTAATCGATCACACAGTGACACTTGCCAATTACCATACAGGTGGTATGTAAATACAAAATTGACTTTAAAACAGTTTGACTTAAAGTTAAGCTGCGGGACCTAAAGCCTAACACAGGACCTCTGCCTAACTGGGCAAGCTCACAGAAGCTCACACCGCGGGAATTAATTAGTTCAAAACCCGATTGAACCGAGTTTCGGTGTCCGGGTTCGAAATTTCCTCGAATTGTGAATTTTGTTCACAATTCGTTTGCAATAGGTTTGCCAATTGCCCTTGAGCGGTACTCTGTTGGCCCCGTGTTTGTATGTACAGCTACAACATACAACAACCACCCCATTTCCGACCATTGAGCCATCTTTCCTTTGTCATGCATCCTCAGTCTTGATGCTCTGCACATCGGCGAATCTGTGGTGACTGTTGTTGAAAGGCGTTGTTGTTGTATGATGTAGCTGTGCATACTCGGGGCGAGCAGAGTACCGCTCAAGGGAGATCGGCAAACGTATTGCAAACAAATTGTGAACGAAATTCACGATTTGAGGAAATTTCGAACCCGGACACCGAAATTTGGTTCAATCGGGGTTCAAACTAATTAATTCCCGCGGTGTCATCAGCTCTGCACAGGACCCTGGAAAGCTCCTGGAGAACAAACCGTCCTGAGGGGGTTTTCGGATACCGGTGTTTTGTGAAGTCATGTCACATGGTACCAGAGATGTGACAGGTGCAAAAGATGCGCCTCAACGAGGGCTATCAGATGGTACACATGTCTGACCCTGAACATGACTGGTGGCTTGGGAAATGTGTGATTTGTAACTTTTGCCCCCCCAGACCGACGAAAATCCATACCGGCTCGGGTCGGGTACTTACATACGGATATCTCGGTGATTACACGTGGTACAAAACTGAAAGTATATGTAATCGAGAGCCCTGATCAAGGCGCTTCTCCTACCACCGAGAAATCTATGTTAACCCACCTCTCCTCGGGGCAAATAGTGAAAGTGTGAGGGCCGGGGCCGGAATGGATCGAGGACGGTTTGTTCTCCAGGAGCTTTCCGGGGTCCTCTCTGCACTCCACTGCTCCACAAGAACCAGCTTCGGTGATGCAAGACTTCTACTATGTAGATGCTGCTCACTTACGGCGACGCAATGTATGAAATTTCCAAAAATATTCGTCGCTGAATGATGTTGGCGATGGATTGCAGGGAGAAATTCTTCAGAGGTGCTTGAAAGAATAATTTTGAAGCTATATAGGTTTGACTTTGAGTTCCAAATCTACAGCCAGAAAAGGCAAGGCAGGGAATCATGAGCAGAACACATCAACACGGCTGACCAGCCAGACGATTCAGTATGACTTTTTCAAGGGTTCCATGTGTTCACTACCAAGAAACTCAAGAAACTAAATCAAGTGAGTAATGGTGGTCATCTCGTGGGGTTTTAGGAAACTTGAGGTTGTCTTTTTTTATGCAAGCAAATAATTAATGAACGTGAGAAGAAAGAAAGAAAGGAACTACCAAGTGCAAACCTTTGCAAACAGCATTGACTTCTGGGCAGACCCCTTGCCCGAGTGAAGACCGGGTTGAATCTGTGCGCCGGATCGTTGAAGTGACTCGGGCAGGGCAGGGAATGGTTCGAACTTTGAAGGCCATCATGATCGGTCAGCTCTCAAGCCCACCAAGCCTCACCAAGATGAAAACCTCACCCAGCCTGCTTCAATTCTCTATCCTGTGAGTCGTCTTGCTTCGTTTTGAATCTCCATATGTATTACTGATAGCTTTTTCTCTGTGATATAGGCTCTGCTTCTTCAGTTGGACAACTCTCGTCATCAGTATCGACGTTGAGGGACAGTTAGCTTGGAACCCTCTTTTGCATGGTCCGTTCTTCAAGCTATATATACATTTCAAAGCAATCTCACAGGCGGAATGTATTTGGTTGCACTTTATGAGGTGGCTAATTCTTCGTTTCTTCTGCCAGACATCTCACAAATCTCACCAGACTCCCGAGTGATTATCGGACCACGACAGCAGGACAAAGCTTTCATTAGAGAGGATGGTACTTTTGTACTGTAAGATTCGAATTCCGTGATCTTTATGTTTAGCTTTTCATTCGTCTCTAACACGCTTTTGCATCGGCTATCTTGGTTCAGACAGGATGTGCGTCCAGGGAAACATGTGCTACGAGTCGCCTGTCGAGAATTTGGATTTTTACGACTGATGATCGATGTATCTGAGTCAGACAATGAGGCACCAATAGTAAAGCCTTATGTACCAGGACAAGCATCGCCACCAGTCGGTTATCCCGAACCACGCTTATCCTACCCAATTCGACTGGTGGCCACGAACCGACTACAATACGTTGAAGAGCGGGCAGGATTCAACCCATTGTCCATGCTACTTGCCAATCCTATGTATCTACTCATGGGTGGCATGTTCGTGTTCATGATGATCATGCCGAAGGTGGATTCGTCTTCACCTCTTTGACACTCGAGATAACACATCGAATGATGTAGTTGACTGACTTTATCGATCTTTTCCTGTCGATATGAAATAGATCATGAACATGATGGACCCAGAAGCTTTGGCGGAAGTCCAAGCCAATCAAGCCAACATGCACAAACAGATGGCTTCTATGCAGAGTCTGGATTTCGCTTCCGGTTGGTATCCTTCCTATGATAGCACATTCATCAAACCTGTACTTTACTTACGCTGCTTCGGAATTAACAGGACTGTCAAAGATGTTGTCTCCTACTGGCGATGATGATACGCCAGATCAAGTGACGTCTAAGTCGACCGCTTCAGGCAGCAAGGCAACCTCTGGAAATAATGCTAAGAAAAGAAAGTGAAACATCAGCCCCTCTTTGTATTCAGTACTTTGTAAATTTGCACTACATACATACCTAGCTTTGCAGTTGTGATACAAGATATTTCTCAAGTCAGGTCTCTTGTACAAAATATGCAGTTATTTCTAGACTTGGTGGAACATTTCAAGTAGCGCCTCTCCTCAGAAACAAACCCAGAAGACTTAAGGGCTCAATTTAAGAAAGCCCATGATTCGGTCGCGGATGATCTCCGTATAAAAAGTCTCTTGAGTACAGAGGGAATCACACTGACGAATTTCTCTTCATCACTGGTCCACACGCAGACCTAACCTTGTAAGAGTGTTGATTTCGCATGAGATCATATAACAAAACACAGATAATTTTTCATTTCTCGAGAAGATTCAGCATTGGAACTTTGCTATCAGTCTAACTGTCCAACGTACTGCGATTTTTGCCTTGAACCCTGTTGAGCCTTGTCTGACGCGGCACAAACATTGGGATTGGACTTTAAAAAGTCTAACCTTGCCTGTGAACATGTGTAACAACAAGAAACATCGTTTTGAGTCACTGTTTGTAGGATTTGAAGATGAATTACACATGCGGTACGGTCTTTGCCCAGCTTCCGATACTGCAGTAGCGAAATCATACTTTGTTTTGCAGACCTTCCAATCGCTGCTACTCATTTTTCAGCTCTCTTTAGCCCACTAAACGAAGTAGGAATCTTTTTAAAGGTGATGATAATGAAGAAATTACGAAAACAGGAACAAGAGGTAAGATTGAGGTAAGATGTACAACGTCGCTACGGTAGGAGAGCATAATACAAGAAATGTGTGCGTGATGGAGCGATGCAAGCACGCGTCAGACATTGCGTAGTCGACCCATAGACTCAGCGGCGATGAATAAATGGGTCTATCAGACTCTCATTGTCTGATATGCTTTCAGTATCACCGTCCGCCATGTCCCAATCTTCTCCTTGCCAAGATCCAGCCCGCCCATATTGCTTGGCAAGAAACAGGCCGGAGCCCGTCTCCGCCAATGCCGGGCTAACACTGGTTTGTTTTGGCGATTCAGGAGGTGCCATCCATGCAGGTAGCAGAAACGTGTTATCCTCCATCGATCGAGGTGCCTCAAATCGAACTCGACGTCCAGTAACACGCGCAACGGAGAGGTGCAAGGGAGAAGGGGTGATAGCACCCTCGGGAGTGGGAAGATCGCCAGCCACTGACGGGCTGCTGACCGATAAAGTCAACCCAGGTGTCACCAAATGAGCGTTTTGGTTGACCGCTCTTGGAGGCGTGAGCTGCGGTCGGTTGCAGAACTCAAGCACGGGTACCCCCTCTCCTTTAGTGCCACAGTTCTGCGAGGCATTGGAAGACATGATATGAGTATCAGGACTACTTCGCGAGACAATTCCTAGCGGCAATTGTAAGAAGTAAACGGGAGGGACTGAGTTGTCTCACTTACGGTACTGTGACTACAAAACGCCAGGGCCAAACCCCTTCCAGGCGACCACTCGCTCCCCGCAAGTCGTGCAGGCGACTCTGCCTTCCCAACGAATTGCCCACAGTGGGGAGGAGAAGCCTTCTTGACTCTTTTTGGCTGGCGAATCGGCAGGAGTAAGGTAGAGTTTCAAGGAGAAAGAGTCAGCACGAAGAATCAAGGTAATGAGCTCGTCTCGAAACCCACAAGAGTCCGCGCTCTTGGAAAGCGAGCATGTGGCCACCCGTCATCGCTATCGTCTTCTGCGTCCAACGCGATGATCCTCTGTGAGAAGTTTCGACTCACGTGTGGCTCCCTGAAGGGCGTTTTGGTCTGTAGATCGGAACACGCGTACACAAAGAGTCAGTGGTCTAGATGCGACATGGATCATGATAGAAGTGAAGCGTATGCAGAAAAGTAACATACCGAACATTGTGCATTGTATCTTTTGAGGATATTCCTGTTGAAATGCGGGTCAACATGAATAGCATCGGACTGTTTATTATAGACGGACCACGTCAGTCACGACTACATCTGGGTGGTAGTCTATGCCAAAACGTCAACTCACTTCCATGGTTTCCGAAGCACCTTGTCTGTTATCCCCGGTATGATGCGCCTTAGGAAAGGGGAATACATTGTATAGTCAGGCTCTTCGTAACGTGGTGGAAATCTTGTGGTGAACACAATAAAAGGAAACCCACAATGGCATTAGACACAGACGCCGGCTGTTTTTGTGATCTTGGCTTCGATGCCAAGCTTTGGAGCACTGAGGCCATGACGAAGCGTGAACGGGATTGTGGTGCTTGAGTCATTGTTAGAAGAGTTGATTGGCGGTGGATAATAAAGGTGTGGGGATGGATAAGGAAAACAAGAAGTAGAGATCAAGTTTTCAAAAAGGGTGGTATGAAGATGCGAAGGTAGTATGTGGTATGGAATGGAAAGTGATTGAGAAGTATCTGTTTGTCTGCCATCAGAGGCTGTCTCTTTATACTTTTTCGAGAGATTTTGTATTCTATTTAGACAGGCTTCTCTCGGATTGGTAGCCCTAGAAAAAGGTACCATTATCATCAATGCGTCAAGTCACCCGGGCTGCAGGAGCATGATCTATGGAAAAAATGACACAGGTAAAATCCAGGCTCAGACTCGGTTTAGATAAGAGCACTCGAGCTTTTGAGTGACAAATGAAAACTCGTGGTCAATTGATGAGGCATGGAAGTTAAACGTAGGTACAGGGCCAAATGTGTGCACATGACAGGGTGTACCAAGAAAGTCCAATGCCCTTAGGAGGAAAGCAAGAAAGGCGTGCGCGATCTATCAATATCAGCCATCTCAAGGACCATCTGTTCGGTGATGTGGGATTGTGCAGTTCTTGTGGCAATTGATCAAATGAGAAGCGGATCGCTATCATAACCGACACTCGAGTGATCGTGCGTATCCTCAAAGAAGCCCTTGGACCTTGTTACGTATGCCATTGACATTCTCGCCATCAATCTTGAAGCTTGTGCTCTCTGAGGTGTTGAAAGCCTTGGTGAGCGCATTCAACCTGAAGTCTTCACTCCACGTTGTTTATCAAAAAAGCGCGGTACAAAATTATGTGTCGCTCTTGTCATTCAACACAAGCTTACGACGAGCAGAGAGATATCACGTCCGAAACCCCATTGCAGTTTTCGTTACCCTCGAACAGAGATAACAATTGCGCGCATAGTTTGATGTCTATCAATACTTTCCCCAATCTAGAGGTATAAAGATTACCCAGCCCTAAAAACTCGATAGGAACTCATGTGACGGAATAAAAGTACGTTTAGATTGATATCAGATGGGTCCCAATTTTTGCGAGTTGTGAAGTGGAAGTTATTGGCGATTTGCTTCAAACGGATGTCTTTTGAGTCAAATCCAGCAGCATTGTGGAGTGTACTTTTGAGAGCTTCACCTTGTTAAGAATTTTCGAATGCCTCATTGGCCTGGAGATTATCTCAAGAAGCCTGAACATATTGCTGATGTGCAGGTTCAGGACTTGATTCGCGCAACTTTTCTAGATGTTACAATATCGCAAAGTGCACGACTTGCAAGTATGCGCGATTTTTCGTATGTAGAGCCTGAGGTTGGATTCTTTCCTCATGGAACAGATACACTTAGCTCTTCCATACTTCTTTAGCCCGCAACCTACGATGTGTTGAAGATCACAATTTCTCCCCATTCATCCCATTATTCGTCGAGCTCCAACACGGTGCACAGGTGTATTTCCTATGTGAGTGTGCTCTGTTTCACCCTCTTTCCTTACCCTCCTTCGCGCCAGCTCAACACAAGCCCCACCAAATAGCGAGACGCTCACCGACCTCCTAATCCCGTCGGCCTCGGTGGATAATACATGGAAATCGAATTGCTTTGACGAATTGCACGCTGTCGGGGCCGAGTCGCAAATGACATCATTCCGTCAACGGCTGAGAGAGAGGATACGAGGCGACCGTTTAACCAATCAGCAGGATGGAACTAGCTGAGTCGACAGAAGCCAACCAAGCCAATCGCGTCCCAAGGATAATCAGAATCGCCATTTGTCAGTTCGAATCTTGTCTACCTACATCGCTTTCAACCTCCGATACGCTTGACACGACAGATCAATCCAACCACAACACATCATCAAACTTGGACAAACTCGAGCATTATGTTTTCGTTGCTGCACAGCAAAAGGCTGACTTGATTGTCTTTCCTGAGTGAGTCTCCAGATTCCTGGGAAACGAGGCCACCCTTTGTTCCTGATGCACGGCAAATGATGACAATCACTTGAATGCTGAGAAATATTTCCAACATGCATCATTGGCGATATTTCAGATATTTCATAACCGGAGTGATTGCCGATCACTTGCACCTGGCCAGCAAAGACGGCCAGTGGCTAGATGAAATAAAGAAACTAGCGATGGAACATCAGATTGATATCGTGGCTGGCAGTATTGTCGAAAAACCATTGCCCGAGGTGGAAGTGGAAGAATCCGACCCAAGCAACACCGAAGCGTTATACAACACGTACGGATATGTCCGATTTCGCTCACATGTGTCCGATCGCAACGCTCGTATCGAAGATATTGACATCAATCGATATTCTTTTCATCCCTTTCCGATAGAGCCTACTATATCGATCAGAAGGGTGAAATACTTGGGCGGTACCGGAAAAGGAATCTATGGTGAGCCTAACGGGATCTCGATTGTCATTCATCTTGTTGTGCACCGCTGAAAGTGGTGTTATTGTCTTAATCTGATCCCTTGATTTCGCCGTAGGCATCCGTGGGTAACCTACAAAAGTTGTCATCTGCTCTTATTTCCCTCCGAGTATCATTTTGACCGTCAATATATCTGAAACACCGGCGAATCAAACTTAGTGAAAAGGTTGGCCGGATTTCCTTTTCCGAACCTACTACCACGAGCACAAATCTTGCAGATTTCAGCTCACTCAACGATTTTTTCTGTCAGGAATACCTCACGCCTAGTAAAGATGCTCATCAAGTCTTCGACACCAAACATTTTCGCGCAGGAATGCTGTTGTGTAAGTAGCCCTTACGGTTTAGTCTTGGAAAATACAAGAGACGGTTTCGTGTCTAACATTACTCCCTTTGTGGCACTGCTAAATCGCTTCTAATGCTAGGTTGGGATCTAGCATGGCCTGAAGCCTTTCGGGATGTACGCATTCACATGAAATATGAGTTTGTGTACCATGTATTCTGCATCTAACGCATTTTTTATACAGTTGATGAAGCAAGGTGCGGAGGTAATCGTTGTACCCGCATTCTGGAAGTTGGAAGATTTGGGTGACATTGGAAAAAAACACGACCCCCACGGGCTCACAGAGCGCAGGATGATCGAGTCTATGGTCATGAGCCGTGCTCTAGAAAATGAATGCTGCGTGGTGTTTGTCAAGTAAGGACATCCATTTCTTTGATCCCCAGCAATGAAGAAGATGTAGAATGTATACTCCAAGAAGGGACGAAAATATACCTCTCACAATCCTTACACCGTCGTTTTACTTTGTGTAGCTGCGGCGGGAAGAAGAGCGATGGTTATCTCGGAGGATCTTCAGTCGCCATGCCTTTAAAGGGTTCGGTGATCAGATTCGATGATCCCACAGAAAGACTAGAAGTCGTAGAGATTGACCTCGATGTCCTGGAGGTCAGTAGTTCTAATGCCATTCTACTTTGCGGGATGATATCATTAACACTGTAGAGTGTGTGTATAGGATGCACGCTCTCTCTATAAGATACGAGAAGACTACAACTCAAGATTCAAGGAGTGATCACACAAATATTTCGACCATCAGTGGTTTGGGGATTGAGTATACTGGAACACGGTAAGCCTGCGTCGAGATTCCTTCGTTTTCTCAACTTAATACGTACTTGGTTTTCAGTAAGGGCTGCACTCGTCATGTTATACTAGACCCGCTGTCTTTTAACGCGTGATTGATACTTGCCAATTTTGCCTTGTAGCATCGATTCATGTCAGCAAGAAGCGGATCCAGAGATTAACTATTTACACGTGTTCTATACATAACTGTGAGTGTGTTGTATTACTAGCATCGATTGAATTCTTAAAATGGAGGAGTAAAATTGTGGGATGTGAGGCTGAGATGTAACAAAGGTTTTCAAGATACTCACACAAATGAGCCAAGATCAAGTAGGTTTTGAGAGTGCAGCAATGGACCTCAATGGACTCAGGGGCAATCACCAAACAGCCCAAAGAAGGCGTTAGTCTGAGCATTGCCCTTGAGAATTCCTGAACAGTAACTCCTGAATGGTTATTCAAGTGAGGACTCAGTCTCTGTGGAGTCATTTTGCAGAACGCGCACTTCGGGAGAGAGCTGCGCTGACCTGTGTGAGAGAGTTCAAGGAGGAGACTTAATTCAGATATCAATGAGGCTGCTGACCTCCTACGTACCCATGTTGTATCTTTACAACAGCCTGTGAAATAGGTTCTAGATAAGCATTCATGTACATATCTGCAACACCTCTTACTGTAAAATTGCCGATTTGGTGGGTGCAGTTTGACGTTTGCACTGGTCAGATACCCTTCAGCCCCGCCGATAGTTTGCAGACAAGGGATATGCTGAACAAGTCGACTGCGATGCACAGTCATTTGCCGCTCCTCGAATACTCTCACAAGCATGGGCTTGTGTATCATGGGCTTGTTTATCCAACTGAGAGCCGGCGCGTCGTAGGGCTTATACCGTTTGATAGCTAGTCTGGTATCTCCTCCGAATCCTTCACTCCTCAGTTTGAGCTTGTAATAATTTTGCAAGACTCAAGATGACATCCAAAAATGATCACACTCCAGGCAGCCCCCCTAAATTTTCCCATACGCGGCATACACTCTCCATACCGGCGGGAGCAGATGGGAGCGAGCAAATTGCGATGTGGGCTTTCATTCCCGACGTACACGGACAAGCGCAACCTTCACCATCAATTGTGATGGCAAATGGTATCGGTGAGTGCTCTGATCCCTGAAACTCATAGTTGTGCCATCAATCCCCATCCCACAGAGAAAAATTGGTACTCCCAAGTAATTAAATCTGATATTGACACTCATCTTTATTGAATGTCACACAGCCCTCCCAAGATCAGCTGGACTTCCTGTTAGTCTATCACGTACCGGTTTATCACACCCTCAAGTTTCACCTAATGTCTGTTCAGCTGATCCTGTGCTTGTTTGTTACTTGAATCACAATGGCAGCATATAGCAACGTGGTTCGCCGCTGAGGGTTACAACGTATTTCTGTGAGATTTTTCTTCATTCTTGACTCAAATTATTGTTCTTGTTAAATTATCCAAAGGACGAGCTAATCGACTTCTTGCATAACTGATAACACAGCTTTGACTTTCGTCACTTGGGCGACTCTACCGGTTCTCCTCGTCAACTCGTGTCGGCAACCAGACAACAGGAGGACTATCTTAGCGTTTATCGATATGTCAGAGACCCCAATCAACATCAAAATCTCTTTGGTCGGCGTACACTCGATCCCAACCGCGTAGTCTTATGGGGATGGAGCAATGCTGGTGGGCACGTATTGTATCTTGCCGGTCGAAGCGATATCCCAGCCATCTCAGCCGTCATTGCCATTGATCCGTTGTGCGATGGACTAGGAAATACTCTATATCACCTTCGCAAGTTTCCATTTGGCCTTATGAGGATTGCACATAGAATTTGTGGCGACCTGTTTGCTTCTCTTATGCCTGGGGTTGGCACCATATCAGTGGCAGCGTTTGGGCCTGGTGGTATCTTGAGTTCTGAAGAGGCTGTACGAGGAGCGCGACAGATAACACCGGAAGATGGGCCCCAGTTCGTGAACAGTATAGCAGCTCGCTATGTCTTTGATATGCTTTTCAATCGAGCCAGTGGTGCTTCAGTGCGATGTCCAATTTTCGTCTCATGGTCTCGAGATGGGGGAGATGGGCTGATTCCGAGGAAATATCACCATGGTACTCACGTCAATATGACTGAGACCGCACAAGGTAACTGGGCTAAGACTGTGAATTAAACCTGCCACCAAAACAAAACCAACACCCTACGGGGTGGCTAGCGGCACATACAACAATAAATATAAAGTAAAAAATAACAAATAGTATGATAAACAAATATAATATATAAATTGAAACTCAAACAACACAACAGAATAAAGAATAAAATAAATAAAAAACAATTTAAAGATGACTAATAATAAATAAACAAACTACAACACAACTCCCAAACACTTTTTTTTTTTTTTTTTAAAAACTAATACCATTTTTCATAACCAATTAAGAAAGAACTACTACTACGCAAACGCAAATACCAGAAGGGAGGGAAGGGAGGGCTTCAAAAATAATGACGCTATGAAGAATAGCTATATTCTTAAATGAAACGAATTGGAACTATCGAGAATGATGAAAAAAGTAAAGAAGAAATATTTCGATGAATGAACGAAATTTAAAAACCAGACTGATGATGTCATTTTACCACTAAGTAAATCATCATAAAAAGCCCGACCCGTTCATTTCATCAGTAAAATTTACATAGCACCTATCATTCCGATATTCCAATCAGTAAGAGCATCCGCAATCGTCGGGTTAAGTCGCGAGAATAGCTAAGAGCATCCGCACTCGTGCGGTAAATCGAGTGCGGTAAGGTTAAATTTAACGCAACCGCGGGGTCTTTTCCGCACCGGTGAACAATTAGCCCCGCGGTAGTTAATTTTTCATCAGTTTGCGTTAGCGAATCGGTAAATCTACCGATTGGCTAACGCATGCGGTAGCACACATCACGACCTGTTCACAGCAACTACAACTCCAAAAACTCAACTCAGCCCAATCTCCAATACCAAAGTCAACAACAAACATCGTCTTTTCACCTCTCTCACCCAGTCACATGAATTGAATCAAGACCTTTTAACACCAATCGATGTTTTTACGATTGTTTTTTTTGTTTTTTTGTTCTAAAATAGGTCGTTTGAAAATCTTCAACTCGACTTCAAACCAATCGAATCAATATGAAGAATTTCAGACTTCACATATGTATAGAGATAGATGAGAAAATTGAATTCTAAAGACTAATGACTGGAAGACTTTTAAGATCAAGAGATACAAACCAAACAGTTGAAAAAAGCTGAATC
The DNA here is from genome assembly GCF_000204055.1 of Melampsora larici-populina 98AG31. Taxonomy (NCBI): domain Eukaryota; kingdom Fungi; phylum Basidiomycota; class Pucciniomycetes; order Pucciniales; family Melampsoraceae; genus Melampsora; species Melampsora laricis-populina. Next base: position 600,484 of record NW_006768816.1, read on the forward strand.
AAACATTAAAAAAAGTTTGGATTGGTTCAGATTGTTCATCTTTCTTGTGTAGTTTCAAATCTTTATAATTTTCACAAGATCAATAGATGTATTCAAATATAGCCTTTGTTTTCTTAAACTTGAAATCGTACTTGAAAAATTGAATGTTACCTTACTGCATGACCACTGTGGAGCACATGCATTATCGGTAAAGTTACAAACGTTACAGTGCTACTAACACAAACGAGTGCGAAATTTGGCTGAGTTAAGTCATTTTTTGCTTAATGTAGCGGTTGTTACCGCACGTGACCAAGTTAACAACCGCAAACGAGTGCGGATGCTCTAAGTATTTAACTTACCGATCTCGAAATTTCCACAATGGTCAAATTTCAACCGATCGTTAGTTAGCTTTTCGACAAAAAATCGGTAGGCTGGGACAAAGTTATCCCAGCCTACCGACGCGGTAGCTAACTCCGTGCCCTCGAATTTTGAAAACACAACACCCACCACACTACACTTCCACACATCAAGTCACTCACCAACCCTACACGACTTCACCAATGTACCTCGATCCTGACTTGAAGCTTTGCTGACTCTTTGTCCACGACTCCCACTTCAAGTTTCACCTCAATTTCATTTTTCTTTTTGCATCGATCTCAATCACTTAGTTGCATGTTATCTTAGATGATAATAGAGTTGTTCAAAAAAACATGCTCATGATGGAATTGATTGAGTAATGGATGTGTGGGATCGAAATTAGAAGATGGTAATTGATCAAAAGGGAAAGATCGAGCTCACATTGATGGATGAAATACAAACACAGGAGCACTTGCAAAAGTGAGGACAGCTTAGCTCCAAGCTAGAGCTGACGACTGTAGGCCCAGTCTTTAACTTGGAGTTTAGCTTTCTTTAACTTGGAGTTAAAGACAGCCACTGTGGAATTTTGTGTCAGATTACTTAGCTCCGGCTAAAGATCTTTAACCTAAAGTTAACTAACTCCAAATTTAACGCAAACGGTTGCGGATGCTCTAAGTAACGAGTTACCTACACCTATTACTTTCCACAAAGCTTTGCGGAGGATGCTCGGGCAGCGGGAGCACTTGTAGATGTCTATGAGCATGATGGTGATCATTTTGCTATTCACCCAGGCGGGTGTGCATTCAAGGAGACAGTACTTCGTCAACTTGAGTTCCTTGCTTCAACAGTAGGAAAAATACCGTAGAACCTACCATCACATGTTCTTTATTGATTTTATCGGCTTCACCCAATCTTCTCGTTTTGTGTTTGTTTCTGTGATGATCATTTAGAGAGAAGCGGAACCAATTTGTTTTGCCTCTACTTTGCTGAATAGCAAGTCCCTCGAAGTGATTATTGCAACATTTTGTGTCTGTTCCCCATGTGCTATCATATGCCAAGATCTTTTTGTCGCGGTAGGGCCTACTTTTTGATAAACATGTAGTTTGAAACAAGCCCACAACATATAAAGTGTAAAATGTATATCAAGAATGTCAGTTTTTTTGCAAGGCCTTCCTTGGGCATTGTCGCTCTACATATATCAACTTCTACGATTACATTCGGAAGTTGTCCACTTCCAAAAACCTTCAAAATATCATATAACCGAAGAGGAGTCCTTGAGATGGCTGGTGCAAAATGTGAACGTTGTTGGCATCTCTCCTGAGCCCTGGGCATTAGCTGGCATTAGACTTGCTCGGCACACCCTTTCATGGACGCACTGCAATGTTCCGTTCGTACCGTCAAAAGCTCGAGCATTCTTATCCAAAAAAGATGAATCGTGGAGTCAGAGTGCATTGTCAGTGCAATTGTTCCTATGCATCATGTTGCTGAATCCAGGGCGCAACTCATCGAGGAGTTTACTTTCTTGCATGACAAGAACTGCCAGACCGAGTGAAGCCTGTTTGAGCAGACGACGAAATCTCTGTAAAATCCGCCTATAAAAAGACAACCATTCCCCATCACTTTCCGTTGCATACCACATACATCCGCATTCTATACCTTTTCGGAATCTTGCTATTTACTTCTTGATTTCCTACCATTTTGAATTTTTTATTGTCAACCAACTCATCTGAAAATGGCTCAAACAGCTCAATCTCGCTCAAGCTTCATCATGGGCTCAGCGCTCGAAACCATGCCATCGAGGCCAAAGATAAAATCGAACAACCCGCGATTGTCGGCGCCTAGTGTCAACGTGATTTTCCTTCTCATTGAAATAACTAGAAGCTCCGTGATACGTTAGAAAGAAGCTCACTATGAAATACCTTGCTCTCCTTGTTTTCAGGCGCATCAAACCGCGGACAACATACAAGCTGTTCTGGAAAACATCGCGGTGCGTTCCACGCTTCACAAAGACCGCGAACGATTTGAAACGTTACTGATGTGTACCATCTTCAATCAATAGACCAAAGATATTCATGTTGGACCACATTTCAACAGGAATATCCTCAAAAGATACAATGCGCAATGTTCGGTATGCCACTTCATTTGTGTTATGATCGCATGTCGCCTCCAGGTGTCTGACTCGGATTTCATATGTGGTGCATGATACGCAGAACAAACAGCCCTTCAGGGAGCCACCTGTGAGCCGAAACTTCTCACAGCGGATCATCGTTCTCCACGAAGCAGACGAAAGCGATGACGAGTGGCCACTTGCTCGCTTTCCAAGAGTCCGCCCTCAGGTAAGCTTTCAAGCGAAGTTGTCGCACAAATTGACCATGCTCATATCTCCTCCTTTTAATTCATCACTTGCCTGAACTTCTCTCCACTAGCCACAAAAAGTCGAGGACAATTCCTCTTCCCAACGTAACCAGTCCATTGGGAAGGGAGAGTTAGATGCTCGACTTTCGAAAAGTGAATGGTCGCCCGAAAGAGGTTTGGCTCTAGTGTTTTGTAGCCACCGCGCCGTAACTGTATGTCCCTTTTTCTTTTTATTCCTTCTTACTATTGGTTTTCGGAACGTCCCAGTGAGACAACCACCTGTGCTCACGTCATGTCTTCATCACAGGACTGCGGCACCAAGGAAAACGAGGAGCCCACGCTCAAGTCCTCGAACCGCTTGGATCTGACGCCTCCAAGAGCGGTCCACTACAGTCCTCGATTGGTGACACCTGGGTTGACGAGATCGATCAATACACCGTCAGCTTTGAGAGATCTCCCCACCCCCACGAGTCTGACTGCTCTGGTCATGGATGACAAGGTTAACATCACTTCTTCAATCCTGAGAAGGTCCGTAGCTCCTGTAACTGGACTCAGAGTTCAATTTGGGCCCAGTAGAGTGATGGATGATTGGGAGAGGGACGATGACTGCCTATCAGACAACGAGAGTCTGATGGACCCATTTCTCCAGCGCCGTGTTTAAGGCGGGGTACGTAGCTCTTGACACATGCTTGTATTGTTCCATCATGTGCACATTGTTTGTTTATGGTATTCCAATCTAACGCTATTGTAGAAGGTCTTTCCCCTCCTTTGTAATTTCTTTATATCTATTGCTTTCAAAAACGATAACCTACTTTATTTGGTGGGCTTACAAAAGAGTCAAAATGAGTAGATGCGACTGAAAAGTCCACAAGTGCAAGTTCCTCCTGCAGTGCCCATCATCAGAGCAAAGGACCAGAATTTCTAAAATCCAGTGCCGACCGCCTGAGACAGGGCTCAAGACAGGAACTGAAGACACTCTGAACCTTCTTGAGAAAGGGATAAAATCCTGAGGATATTTTAGACCAACGGGTTCTTGTTCTCCAGCAACCAGAACATATCAAGGGTAGAGAATCATGGCGACGAGTTTGTTGCACCAAAGCGTTTCCATTGCACAAGCGTCATCAGAGTCCGACCCCGAGAGAATCACGGATGTATCGAAGATCCCCGAAACGTCGAATGCCCCGGTTCAAGTTGATATGCACTGATTCCAGCTCTGGGTCAAGTTTAACTTCTCCTCTCGCTCCTCAACTTTCGAAATGGGTCACGTAAGTTCAAGCTTTCTCTTGGTTAATCGCACTGCTTTTTCTGATTCGACTTATCTCTGGTCTTGATCTGTTGCGCGGTCTCCTAGGGTTCAGACAAGCTATATATCACTCACCGCGAACATGCTGGCGAATTCGGCGATCACCATGCGTCAAGTGCCGGGGCTAAGAAGAAACCAGGCGCAAGCTTTCAAAGAGTGCGTCGCATTCATTCATCTTGACCTTATACGATTTCAAGAGGGCGATTTAAAGTTATATATGTACTGATGTTTGCAACCATCATACTTAACTCGTACTTAGCTTCCTTTCGATTGTTGCGCGATCAGTTTCAGACCTTTCGAGATGCCGGTATGCACACCAGACGGAACAACCTGCGATTTATTGAACATCATTCCATACATTCGGTATGCTTGTTGGCCCAAAAATTGTCGTCCTCAAAATCATGCTGACAGTTACCCTCAACATCAAAATCAATTCCGTATACTATACCTTGCAAAACATCATCGATTTGTGATCCAACTTGCCTCAAAAACGAAGCAAGTATTCACGCGATCCAGTAACTGGCTCACCCCTCACGGCTAAGCAACTCACCAAATTGAATTTCTTCAAGAATACAGAAGACAATTATTATGATCCAGTGACTTTCAAAGTCTTTACCGAACACACTCCCATAGTTGCGATCAAAACATCGGGGAACGTCTTCTCTAAAGAGAGTATCGATCGCCTCAATATCAAACCTGGCCATTGGCACGATTTGGTGACCGATGAGAAGTTCACGCGAGCAGATCTGATCACCTTGCAAGTTAAGTGTCTCCTAGTGACATATTTTACCAAAATTGTACAATTAACGTGATTCTTTCAATTTACATCGAAGGACCCACACAACGTTGAGAAGAAGGATCTTTCGAGATTTGACCATCTACAGAAGAATTTCAAAGTGACAGATGAAGGTAAACCATTTCGTAACTATGGTCTTCTCTCCAAGCCCCATGAATACTTGATTGTCTGACCAAGCCATATCTGCTCTTGCCTATGTAGAGTTGGCAGCAATCAGGAAGGATCCCCTTAGCGGAATGAATGTCTCTGCAATCGGGGGTACGATCGGAGCTGTTTTGAAGCAAATGGCGCAGGACAGGGCCACGTCTAAGCCAGCTACTGAGCCTAAGGAAACCGTCAAGAAACTTGTTGAAGAGTCTCCTGTGCCATCATCCTCCTCTTCTAAGGCACCTACTCCTTATAACGCTAGTGTAGCATCTACGGGTCGCTCAGCAGCTAGTTTCACAAGCACGAGTCTTACTCCAGTCACTAAGACAGAAGTAGAAATGATCGACGAGGTAAATGCGTTACCTGCTTTGATAATATGTTTGAGTATTTTCTCACATGATATTTTTGGCCATCGGTAGGAAGACTTCATGTTTCAAAACATCAAAGATAAAGGTTATCTCAAAATTTCTACAAATCTTGGCGATTTGAATATAGAACTATATTGTGATCGGGTGAGTCAAACTCAGTGTCAAAAATTACAGCTGCATGTTTCAACAGTTTCGCTAACAACCTCGCTGGATGACTCAAGGCTCCCCGGACATGTTATAACTTTTTCATGCTGGCTCACAAAAATTATTACGATAATACAGTGTTCCATCGTTTGATCCCAGGCTTTATGATTCAAGTAGATTATTCTCACATCTTCTCTTCAAAAATCACATCACTCTGACACTGATCCACGCAGCCTTTGATTGTATAGGGTGGTGATCCTACTGGAACTGGAAAGGGAGGTGAAAGTTACTGGGGGAAACCATTCGGAGGTGCGGTCAAATCTCTGGCATCTAATTTAGCCATGGGTTTATTGTTTTGCTTGATTTCTGAAGTCATCTTGCCCTATCTTGCGTTGTGCAGACGAGTTTCATCTGAGGAACGCTCATAAACATACTGCTCGCGGTACACTGAGCATGGCTAATCATGGGAAGGATACAAATGGGTATGGATCCTATCAAAACCTACTCTTTTGCTTTCCTGCGTATCCCTATGCTATACTATCATGTGGTTGATCACTCTTTTTCTTCTCTTCTGTCACTAAAGTTCTCAATTCTTCATTACGTTCCGCGATACTCCCCATCTGAATGGCAAGCATACAGTCTTTGGCCGAGTAGTAGGGGGTGAGAACGTGTTGGCTAAATTAGAAGCATGTCCAATCGATCAAGCCACCGATAAGCCACGTCAACCACTCACCATCCGATCAGTGCTCATTTTTGACGATCCATTTGAAAAGTACAAAGACAGGTTAAGTAAACGGTTGAAGAAAGAGCTGAACAGTTTTGAGGCTCAAGAGGCACGTTCAAAGCTCAAAGAAGAACGTTCAAAAGATCGATTAACTTGGTTCGGTACTACACTTGATACAAGTTTACCAGCAACCACTCAATCGAAACCTACCACAAAGGTTACCAATACAAGTTCGAGTAGTTCTACTATTGGCAAATATTTGCCTTCTTCAACTCCTACCACTAGTACTTTGAATGAGAAAAGGAAAGAAGGAATTCATGAAGAAGTAGGGGTCAAACAAGCTGCGAAGCGTAGGAAAGGGTTTGGAGACTTATCTGGTTGGTAAGAAGTATGTAAATGTATACTTGTTTGATTGGAAGGAGAAAGGGGAAGAGATACAATCATTTTACTCTCTGCGTCAAGCTTTCACTTGTTTTCTGTTTGAGTGTGATATGAGGAATGTGTAAACATGTTTAAGATTTTTGGAAATTAAGCAGTGGAGTGATTGGGTGCAGGAGTACATACTTCTCAACCAAGGAAGACCACTCGCAATTTGAGTCCTTCCGAGCCTCATTAACTCTGCTCGAAAATGACTTCCCCAGAGCTGCAATCTGTTTAATTGTATGTGGATATCTGGACACACTGGTGTCTTGCTCTTTCCTTCATTCTTTTGGTAGTGTTCTCCATTTTGGCACATCAAGCTGGAGAAATTTCCAACCTTTTCAAGTCATTTCCAACAGCATACTGACAGTCAGAGCAGATCACAATTTGTTTTGTTTGACGAGGAGTTTATATAAAGATGGGTTTACATATGGGTTTACATGCGGGTTTACTATCCTTTGACAGTTCCGGTGTGATTCGATTTGAATTGTTGAAGTTTGAAACACGACTCGGTTCATTTCATTTTCTTCGGCAACTCTGATATCTCTCGCGGATTCTCAACCTCACAAATTGTTCAACTACTTTCTTTCGAAAAGATGGGTCAGACAGGCAGTTCTAAGTCTCGAATTACATCTCAAGATCGTGCCATCCTCGAGTGAGCATCAATTGATATTTAAAGAAGACAGACGCATGGCTGGCCTACCACCCTCCCAGATGATTATTTTTGGTATCGGTGGTAGGCCTATCGATCTTTTTCACGAGTAATCATTTTCATTCACTTAGGGCAACTTTTGACTCGATGTGCCTTCCTTCACTCTCGTTCTGGCGTTTAAAGTATGAAATTACAACGAGATAAATTGAAACAATACAAAAGAAAGGTAAGCTTTGATGATACCAAGAAAATGTCATCATTCTGTATCTTTCTGGAGTCGAAACTGATGAGCTTAAATTTTTCGTTCTTTCCTTTATACTCATATAATTTCGAAACCTACGATGTTGTAATCAGATTGAAATTATAGCAGATCAAGAACAAAACATTGCAAAGGATGCATTGTCAAAAGGAAATAAATCTAAAGCTCTCTTAGCGTTACGTAGGAAAAAATATCAAGAAAGTTTATTAATTAAAACTGATCAACAACTTGAAACACTACAAAACTTGGTAAATTTACAATTCCTTCAAAAATAACATACCATGAGAACCCATTACTCTATATTCAATCGAACTCTTGTTTCCTCTTTGACAAAATTCGGTTTTTATAGGTTTCGAGTGTTGAATTTTCATTAATCGAAAAGGATGTCTTATTTGGTCTTCAACAAGGAAATCAAGTCTTAAAGGAAATACATAAAGAAATGAATCTTGAAAGTGTAGAGAAACTCATGAGTGATACTACTGAAGCTATCGCATATCAAAAGGTAAGTTTTTTTTCACGAGACTCTACAAAACGCAAAAGACTTTCGACCATATTGGACTGACTCAATTATGTATGATTTTTACTAACTTTGGCGATGTTGATTGGGTTTTTAGGAGATTGATGAAATGATGATGTCAAAGATGAGTGTGGAGGAAGAAGAAGAAGTCCAACGAGAATTAGAGGCATTGCAAGCCCAAGAAGTCAGGATTTCTTTCTTCCACTCAACAAATCCTATATTCTGATTTTGGGTTTTGCTGACGTTTGATTCGTGCATTTAAAAATAGGGTACCAAACAGAACTCACAAGTCGACAAACATTCATCTATATCAATCGATCTACCAGATGCCCCTAAGACTCGTCTTCCAGAGATTCCAGAACCAGGTAAGATTTGTTCAACTCTCATTACTTATCCTTTCTGACTTTTCGATTTCTTGCATTTATTCACAGTCCTCGAAGAGGAGGAACCTCGAAGGATACCTCGAAAAGAACTCGAAGCTATACCTGCTTGATTCTTCTGTCTAGTTATCCTTGTATCTTTTTGTTTATCACATAGCAACAGTTTACTCTTTGTAGTCACCAACTTCTTTTGTTTTAGTTTTAATGTAAGATATTGAAGCGGACCATGGAAAGCCATTGAAAATGTGAGAGGCCGAGAATCCTAAAGCTCTATGGTGGGGGATTTCAGACTCTTTGTGGAATCAAAAATAATTGGAGGGTTTATTTACGTGTGCAATTTTGCATGTATATTCTGAAGAAGCTATCAGATTAGGGGATTTCAAGTTAGCTTTTTTTGCATATTTTTATGCTACAACAACTTGCCCATTGTTGTAAAATATGCGTAATTTTTTTAAGGCGGGGCACCTTTTTAGGTGTCCCAAATTGAAAATACATTAGTGGCTCTCAAACCTGCCCCGGTTTTCAAAAAACCCAGTTGACCCAGTTGTTTTTTGGCAGTAACTTTGTGTATCAAGTTGACATTTGTTGACAGCTCCCAGCCAAAAATTCCACTGGGGCAACCAGGTTTTTTGAAACTGGGTCAGGTTTGAGAGCCACTATTGGTTTTACAAAGAGTTTTTTTTACAAACAACTTGTCTGAATTTATAAAAATTATGCAAAAAGAACCAAACTTGAAACCCACTATTATCAAATTCCCTGCCTTTTTGCTGTACCTTCCAAATATGGGACAGCATCAATCTGTTATCTCAGAAACAATGGAATTCTTCCTGGCAGTTGAAGACTTGAGATGTGTCATTCAAGACTGGAATTTGATTCAGATCCAGATCAATCTAATCCCACCATTCCCTTGTTTTCCAATGACTGTTGATTGTTATAGGAAATGGAAAAGACTATATTTAATCTCATGTGACTGAGTTGCAAAAAAGGACATTGGAATACACTCAAACACCTCTGAATCTTGATTGGGAAACTGACTGATAACAATCAACACCCAAACTTAACCAAGTCCCTCACCAACGGCCCGAGCCTCGCTCAAGGCTCGGGCCGTTGGCGAGGGACTTAGTTAAGTTTGATCAACACCGGGTGAGCAACAAAATGCCTCACAGCAGCCACATCCTGTGTGGTGTTGTGTTTCAAACAGATGTAATATTTACAAAATCTGGTTGCACAGCATTTTGAAACCCTGAATGCTACATTGTCCTTGCCAGTGTGGCATCTGACCGTTGCGCAACCAGAGCAACAGCTGAGCAACACAACTAAAAACATTCATTGATTGTAATTATATTCATAAACAGAACCAAAAACAATAGGGGGTTTCAAGTTGCATTTTTTATGGTATTTTTACATTGCAAAAACTTGCCCATTGCTGTAAACTTTCAGGTGTCCCAAATGCTGTTGACCGTGTATTTGCAGGCAAAAAAGACACTGTAAAATTTTACAAGCTGGTCCATTTTGTAAAAGGTTTACACAAAAATATCTCAAGTTGAAACCCCCTAATGATTTGAATGACTTAAAATCATAAATTAATGATTGTAATGAAGTATAAAATTAAATGAAGAACTAAACAAATAAACTTGATGAGAGTCATGAAGTAAAAAAAAGAAACAACAGTAATAAAAGTTTATAATACCACATCAGGGGTATCCGCATGGCTTTGAAAACCTTTGCAAGGTCCTCAAAAACATGCCCAAGCTCAACATGTTCCCCCAACCAAGGCCTGCTTGAATTTGAAACCAGCTTTTCAATTGTCCAGCAAATGAGGTGTCCTTGACTTGATGAGCAGACATTGGTGGCACAGGAGAAGATTCTTCCTGCCACACACAAGGATCCAGTCAATGCTTGGTAGTCTCTAGCCATAAGCACCAAAATCCAATAAATATTTTCATGTACGTACATCAGATTTAGGTTCAGTATCACATTTGGTAGTTAGTATAAAGATAAAGAGACTCAGAAACTCAAAACAATAAAGAAACTTGACTGGAGCTCTTACCTTCCACCATTGAAGTGATGATTCAGGAGACTCAAAATCAAAGTCATCTGTCCTCATTTTGCCAGATCCACATGAATAACTTTCTAATGGTAAGTCATTGGCCTTGTCAACCGGAGACTCTGCTTTTGAGTGAGTCACTGCCAAATATCACTGACTTGGGTGAGGATGTTGAGGGGACCCTTGAGTTTCTTGCTGATTCAGCTTGTTACAATCTTGATTTGTGGCAGGTGATGACTGCTCATACTCCCAGTGATGATCATGAAGAGTTCATTTGGCTTGCATAGTAATGGCCAAGCTCTCCCCAAACATCTTGACAAAAAAATTCAGTGGGATGAAAGGGTGCAGGATAGTGGCCATGACAAGAGTTTTGCAATTAAGCGCTTCATGAAGATACCCAATTGTTTTTTCCTTCATCTTGGCGCAAGCATTGGATAAATGGTGTTGTTGATGCTGAGGGGGTTTATCTTCTTTTCCAGAGTGTCACTCAGCTCCACATACTGTGGCATAACCATGCAGCCTGTTGAGTCATCACCCTCCATCAGATGTGTTGTCTTCAAGAAGGGCTTGAATGACCAGTGAAAAAGAAGTGAAATTGATAAGAAAAAAAAACAGTAAGATAAGAGACAAGAGTAGTTGGCTTACCTCAAGTTCTTTGTTGATTTTACATACTTGCACCCACTCATTTGTGATTGTCTCCGGTTTGTGAAAGTAGCAATAAGGCTTCTTGTTCTTACAGGGGGGCCAATTCTTTGAATGGACAATGTTGAATTCATCCCTACATGATTGATCAATGACCTGTATGAGAGATAACAGGGTCGTTAGCTTTTTAACTAACTTTGTGATCAAAGTGAGATGAAACCTGCCTCTCTTTCAAGTCAAGCCTTGTGGTGGCTATATTTGATATTCCATCATATACCATTGCCTGTGATGATCAATCCCTTGAAACCTTTCATTCAAATCTTTCTTAACTGACTTGTGATTGAATTACGTTTCCATGTTTGTGAAAAGGACTACTGAAGTAAGCATTTAGCCAACAAGTTCCTTATGGTACTTATGTGTCTTGGCTTCAATCTTTTGATTCTGTTTATCCAACTCTGCCTGTAAACTCTCCTTGGTCACATTCTCAGACACATTCTGGAGGATCAGAAGAGATCTCATATCAGAAACTATTACTTGGTTTGCTGGAATACAACTTACTTGGTCTGCTTTCATCCTTAGACTTACCCTTACCTGTCTTCTGATTATCATCCACCAGAGATGAGGCTGGTTCAGAATCAGAAACAATTGATGGGGTGGCAGCATTTCCCTTTTATTTATTTTGACAATCTGAAACAGCAACAGGTTCATCTTCATAGTTGTCATTCAACGCATGTTACTTTTTCTTGTAATGATTTTGAGCCTGGCTACTGGCAAGTATGATGTGAATAAAGTAGGAGTGGGATAAAATTGAAGTTTAAGTAGTAGTAAATCTATAGGTATCAAAGGAACATGTTATCATTTCAACTTGGAATAGTGAATTAGGATGAATGTGATGGAACAAAGGTGAGTTGAAAAAGCTAAAAGAAAGTCTTGTACCAGTTCCAAAATTGCATTTTTGAGTATAGACTATCAATCTCCCGGCCTACAAATGGTGTGTACCCACATACATGAAGTCATGGCCAGGTACATCAAAGATGTGTTTAGATTTGGACGGTGTGGGTGCAAAGGTGAGGATTAAAAATGATGGTGTGACATGAAAACAGAATACACAGCCATGACTACCCAAATGGTGCTCTTGGCACTACAACACCCGCAAAAGTTGTGGTCTGTGGTAGGACCCCGGTATGCTCTTATAAGGGGTACAGATCCAAAAATGTGACTTTTGAGCTCGCTCGGAAACTTGTCCCTGGCTTTACCCATAGCTTTAAGACAGGTTTAGTCTTTTTGATCAGCTGTATTGGACTTAGCGACTCTGAAATTCAGGCAGAAACCGGTAAAATCCAAGAGAGCGCTGTTTAATCCCATATGTCGTATCTCCGCGCGAGCTCAAAAGTCACAATTCTAGATCTGTACCCTTCATAGGAGCATACCGGGGTCCTTCTGTGGTGCTATAACAGCTGCTGTGTTGCTTATGTAAAAAAATTATTCAAGTGTGCACTGGTGTCTTAAAATCACAACTACCACCATGTAAAATCAACCACCATAATTTCTTACCCAGTGTTGATATGTGGTACTGTATCCAGGCAAAAAAATGCTTCTTGGGCCCCTGGGTAACATACCTGCCCCCAGATACTGCACTTCTCCCCCCTGGATATGGTACGGTACAACAATGGTACTAGTAATGTCACCGTGTCCTTGTGGCAGTTGCCCGACGACGAGCGCACACGGACTGTCTTTGAGGCACAAAGGCGACTTGTGTGCGCTCGTCGACGAGCAAACACCACACAGACATGGTGTGTATCTGTGGCTGTGTTGCTTATATGGTACAGGAACATGTGGATGCCAATGTTGCCACTGAAGCAGGTGCATGGGTCTACAATACAGCTCCTCCAGATTACAAGTGATTCATCATGCAAGCACACATTGAGCAGCTCAACAGAGAAGGACAGAACTGTTGGATCAGTTCACAGCGTAAAAACTCAGGTGTCACCTCAACGGGCTGACACAAAATCCATCCTGTGGAGAGTGGATCCAAGCTTCAAGTGAGTTTAAGAACCATGCACAGACAGTCCCTCATTGAGGTCCTCAGATGGTGATAACATTAGACATAGGAGTCTGATATCCTGTCCTGCAACTAAAGGGGTGCTGTCATTTCACCAAAGTATAACAAAGAAACTGAATAAAACTTTTTTCATTTTTTTCGTAAAACTTTTTTCATTTTTTTCAAACCTCTCTGTGTGGATACATTGATGGGCCATGGTAAAATGGACACTGGTTGGAAGGCCAGGTAGCAAAACAGTATCAGCCCAAAATAACTACTGGTCCATCCTCACCAATCTCAATACCTCATGCTAGAAAGCTAGGCTGCTTTGCTGATAAAGAAGCTGTGATCTCACCATATATTCAACATTCTGGAACAAAGGAAGAAAAAATATCCCTTACACCAGAGCTTCCATCCCAACCAACTTCATTTGCAATATTCACTCAATCTTGAAAAGCTAACCTTGCTTATGGGTTGTTGGAGGGTTGGCTAGCCACAGAGGTATATTAAAAGGTGGTACAAGTCATTAGACCTCTTATGTATAACAAGTTCTTCATTTGAATAGCTCCTGTACTCAGATACTGATCATTCTTTCACATATATGGGCAAAAAGTGAGAAGAAATGTGTGGCAAAATAGACAGAGGAACTTGTAAGGTAGAAGGGATGCAAGTGCAAAACTGCATCATATTTCTAGTACAAGGCTTTGCCTTATGTGTTGTTCATACAAAATCAGAGACAGAAGATATGAGTCCACTTTCTTAGAATTGTCCTTGCAGGGGTCTGTCATTGTGGAGCTGCTTGCCTTCAAAGGTCATGTTAGTTATAAAAGAAATTATAGCTCCATTTTTTTTTCATCAAATGTGGAATGTGACATAATCTTAGATGTCCAGATGTGATTTAATATGATGAAGGAAAATTTTCTTATGGTATAACCACAGGTTTTATCACCCCTTGTTCAAGTGACATGCTTTGGCAGAATGATAACTTTGAAACTTCTACACAGTAAACTTATACTAAGCTCTGCAATTTGAATGCTCAGCAGTATTCACAGCCCCTGCCAGGTCCTCATCTCATGCATTTGGATCAGAGGACTTGATTGATAAAAAAATTACACCAGAAGTGAGACTTGCCTGGGCAGTTGCTACCTCAACATGACATATCAAGCATCATCAATTGGAGCTGGTGTCATGTCAGGACCTAGCTCACAGCCAGCAAAAAGAGCTATCAAGACAAAAGATCCAGTGTACTTTCAGATTACTCATATCTTTTTCTCTTCTTCATTGAATATCCTGATCAGATTGTGATTTGATGGGCCAAAAGTCACAATGAAGGCAAATCTTGTGAAGCAAAAAGATATCTGATCAACAGCTATGTATTTTCACTATAATGGACATCATGTAGGCACTACTTGCAAGTTGAACCAGTCTTCATTGTCACCTGAAGGATTTAGAACACCTGGCTGCTTTATCTCAACGTTAACCCCGCAAGGAAGTCCTCCGGATGTGGTCGTGTTGCCACCGGTGCCTTAATGGTAAAATGGTTGATCCTTCCGAGAAGACTTCCATAAGCTCATTTGAATAAGAGTTAAAAAATTCCAAACCGACTGAAACCACCAGTGGCTCAAGCAAGCCCCTTTGGAATCAACCTGAACTTGAACTTCTTTATGTGAATGTTTTTGTGGCCACCGACCTAACGCAAATGCCATTGAATCGTGATTCACAAACACATGAAATAGTCAGAAGATTTGTGATCACGAAGGTGCAAAGAACGTACAAAGTAGCCTATAAAAAGGCATTCCTTTCGGCTCATTCCCTTCACTCCAAGCCTATCCTTCCTTGGAAACCGTTCATCTAAAACTTGATTCATTTATCAATAACTATGAAGCTCATCAACTCCTTTACCCTCTTCTGTGTCAGCTTAGGGTTTTTCTCTACAGCATTTGGATTTAAGTTAGCACCTGGACTTGTTATTCCCCGTGGTAAGCTGTCCGTGGAGTGTCCTTTAGAAAACTTTTACTAATCTGATTTCTATTCTATAGACATTCCAGGAGACATTAAAACTTTCATCAATGGCTTCTACACAGCTGTAGATGCTGGTCAAGGTGCCCAAGCTGTTAGTTACTTTAGTGCTAATCCTAAATTGGTTTACAATGGAAAAGAAATCGATGGTAAAGCAAGTAAGTATACTTATCTTGTATCTAAATTAACTTCTTGACTAAGCTAAAAATTTTGTTTCTTGAAATCATTTTTCCATTGAATTCCCGTAAAGATATCTTGACTATCTTCAATCAAAAAACTACAGACGCAACTTATGAAAAAACAATTGACAGTAGTCAGTCTTCTTTCCTTTTTTTCTATCATCATCAATTCTTTCATCCTTCAAAACATTTGAATCATAATTAATCCTGTTGTATAAAGGTTTTCTTTTCATCCCTTTTTGTCTTTTCGTAATTGTTAGCAAAGAGCAAAAACAATCAATGTATGCGTTATTTTTCTGCTCATTGCTTCCACAAGACCAGGTGGCTAGGAAAGCAGTACAGATCATTGTGATGGAAATTAAATCAAGCCAGATGAGCTACTCAGAAACAGAGCAGACTGGCTTCTTTCTTTGATTACTATGATTACTAAAGAAAACCAAAACGTTCACAAAACTTTTACAAATAAGCGCACACTAGTGAGATAAAGGAAAAGAAGAAAAAAACCTAAAACAGCCTAATGAAGAAAGTCTAATCTGGCCGATTCGATTAGCATACTGTCCTTGCCCGTTTACCAACATGATCTAACCCAACATCATCCCGAGCAGCTTCCTCTTCTTGATCCCTCTTTCTGATCCCAGTCCGCTGACCCAGCTGACCCTCTGGAAAAGAGCTCGATCTGATCCCTGAACGTCTCCATCCGTGTCCAACTTGTTGCCCATAGTTGAGCAGCATCATGTCCGCCCCATCTGTACTATCTAGGAGCACCCAGGAGATTTCGGGATGAGATATCTCCTCAGGGATCGGAAGCTCAAGCGGAGGAAGGGGCATTGATACACTAGAGGTTGGCGGAGTATGGGCAGATTCAAGTCGATCTTCGGAAGAGAGTTCAGTAGAGGGTTCTGGAAACGTATAGCTGGAAGAAGCCGGTAAAAAGATATCCTCAGAAGTCGGTTCAGAGGCAGGCGGGGGGAACCTATAGCTAGGTGAAGCCATAGGATAGATCGGCTCTTGGGGTTCATGAATTCGTCTAGATCCCGAATCCAGCGATGATTCCAAAGAGGGTAGCAGAGCAGCAGGTTTTGTTGCCTCTGCTTCTACGGTAGGCACCATTGAGCCGCTCTCATCTCTGGGTTCACCTCCGCCCGACTCAAGCTGTGCGGAAAAAAGGTAGCTCGAGTTCAATCCCACAATCCACAAGATAAAGTGACACAAAGAATGAAGGCAACATACACAAAGTAAGCAATCTCCTTCCCCGCCTCGAAAGCGAAGCAAGTCGTCGCATTGGCCCTTAACCCGCTCAAGTGCACAAGGTACACAACAAGTAGGAGTGAGAAGAGTTGACTCAAACTCTCGTACTGCCTTCTCCATTGCCTCGACTCGATTCCAAGCCATATTATTACGAGACTCAAGATAGTGAATGCGATCTTGAGCCAGCGCAAACTCTGTTTCCAAGTGTCTGATTCGAGTCTCTTTCTCTTCAATTTTGGTGAGAAGCTCGTGACTTGATGATTGTGGGGCCTGGATAGTGTCTAGATTAAAAAAAATCTTTAGTCATACCTTCTTAAGGGTTTTCAAGTAAAGTGAAAAACTAACCTCGGCCCGATGAGCTCGATTCCTCCACTTCCTCTTGTGCGTCGCAGAAAAAGACAGCTCTTGGCGTCTCCTCCTTTCGAGCTAGAGATGAGGTGAAAGGATAAGTAAACGGTTTTTATGCATCAATGTCAAAGGAAAAAACACTCACCGAAAGGAACACGAGGTCTTCGATCACCTATTCTGACTTGATTAGCTCCTGAGAAGGATCGAGGAGCCGAAGAGAGTTGAGGGTTTTGATTAACAGGAGGGGAAGGGCGACGAGTGGACTTGGTGTACTTGGATTGATAGAGACTTCCACCTAGTCCGGGTAACATAGCAGAGGAGGGAAACACATCGATAGAAGGGAACATGATTGATTGATGTTAGAAAAATTGGAGTGGGTAGGTGGGATGGAAAGATCAGGAGGGAAATCAAGAATGTAATGTTCGATGAAGTAAAAATCGGTGAGGAGAGAGGGAAAGAGGAATTGGTCCAAAATGTATGCACTGGTTTTATAGCTGACCAGACTCTTCAAAACGTTGGAATCCAGTGCTTTACTACAAATCAACTCAGGCACACCTCTCACGCATCAGGTTCAGAGTCATCTGATTGCAGGATGTGTTATACGAGGCCTTGATCAGGGCCAAAAGATGGTTGTCAGCTGAGCAAGGCTCGTGTCATGCCAGTTCGACAGATCCCCAACAATGCTCAGCTACCGGTAAATGAGCAATGAGTTTTGATCATGAGGGCAGCGTGAAGAGACGGGACAGTGTTCCCTTCAACCCTACGCCTTACGTACACCCTTTCGACACTCGATCCTCTGCAGAGACAAGCAGAAACGCGTCCAGTTTGGAACATCGATCCACTTCTTCCTTTGAGAAAGCTCAACTATTTTCTAGGCTAGATTCAATATGGCTGCTCTAAATTAGACACTCTTTCACTTCCTTCTTTCAACACGGTCGTAAATGAACCAAAGTAAAGCAACAGATCACTAGGTTTCTCTCTTTTAAACAAAACCTCAACACTCAATTACATTGAAAATAATAGAAATAGATGTATAATAGCATGTATATTCAAACCGTATGTATATACCCCTCCTTACAAAGAAAAAATAAATAAAGCTGCTCCTCTGAGTATCGAATGTTTGAAAGAAAGTTATGGAAATAGTGATCAGTTTTGAAAAAAATTCTCGTCCTCTTCCATCAGTACAATTACTTCTCCTACCTACACAAAATGTTGTCATCATTACAAGAAAGATAAATCAAGCGATCAAGATATCGGGAAAAAAGTGAACATAAAATCCGTCCTGTGAGGGAGCGAAGCTATTTTTTAACTCAACACAACTGCTTCGCCTGAAGCTACATATCGACCATCAGGATAGTCTGCGACGCGTAAACGGACGATTCCATTGGCACCAATTCGACTACAATGAAAAAAAAAACAAATCAGTCATCCTTACTAATGATTCACAAACACAACTCAAGAGGATACTCACCCAGCCTCATGGATCAAGTTATTAACCGCAATATGCGACCCGTCTGACCCGCTTGGACCCCGACGAGCCCCAGGCGAGCGACTAGTTCCTTGGAACGAGTCAGCTTCTACAATTCCCAATCGTTCCACAATCGTCGTGTTGGGATGCGTATTGGCTTCGGTCACCACAAACTCTCCCACTTCTGCATCATCTTGCCCAAAGCTTCCATATCCACCATCATGGGCTACTCCATAGGAGTCATATTGTCCGGGCATGCTATAAAGCGACTCCGGGTTATGTGGGCTTGTCCGAGTCTGCGGGGTATTGGCACCGTATCGCTCACCATAGTGGTCATTGTCATTTCGGCTGCGAGAACGTTGCAAATCGTGAGCTGCACTTGATGAGCCATGGCCGTGTTCATTGGATCCGAACGGGGGCGAGTCTCCCAAATCATTGCGCGAGGGTCTTCGGCTGAGGTTTCGATGCGGTCCACCAGATGAAAGACTCATACCACTCATTCCTCCACGTCCATCTTGTCCGGCCAAAAACGCATCTAACTGATCTGGCGTCAATTGAGATATCTCCTCCTTAGTCATCGCTGGCATAGAGTCATATGATAGATTAGGATAATCGCCACTCTCGCTGAGTAATAGCATCTCAAGCTGCTCGGTGGATAACTGAGAAAGTTCTTCATTTGAGAGTGAGTTCCAACCACCGCCCTCACCCATCAAGCTGTAACCAGGTGATAGAGCGTGTCCCGCGTTTCGAGATGGTACGCGTGATTCCCTACCTCGGAGTGATTCGTCTTGTAATCCGAATTCGCCGAATTCACTCGGTCGAGGAGATCGACTAGGTAGGTTTTGGTGACCTTGACCGACAATGCTATTTGCTCGCGATCGACGACCACCGGTATTCGGGAGGTCAGTACCAAGCGAATTGCGACTCATGCCTCTCAAGACTTCATCGCTAGGAGCTTCGGCTCGACTATTGGCTCGTGATCGAATGCTGCTAAGTCCGGCCAGAGACCCCAGTCCAAGACTGGAATCATGTGCGAGTTGACTGCGTGCGTTCCGCAAAAGGTCTTCATCTGGTCTCTCAGCACGACTATTAGCCCTCGATCGGGTGCCGCCATTGAGCTCACTGTTGACCGCAGCACTGTGTAATCTAGCTGCAAGGAGGTCGTCATTCGGTACGTGAGCAGACACAGGCTGGCGCTCACGAGAGGCTGCACGAGCGTTGTTGCCCAAAAGGTTGGTCAAACCCAAATCTTCTGCCGTCAGATTGCGAGATGCGGGTCGACTCGGGAGACCGAGCCTTTCAACAGGGCTGTAGCCGTCTCGGATACTTCCACTCCTCGATACTGAGCGGGGAACAGCATCGTAGTCACCACCTCTCGAGCTGGCCCTAGAAGCAGACCTGGGCGGTAAGTCTAGATGACGGTGAGCAGAATCGTGATGAAGCTCCAGGTTGTCACGCATGCTAGGAGTTCGTCGGTGTTGGCTGGGGACAGAATTCATTTGATTTTGGTCTTCTCGATATCGTAGATCCTCCCTATGTCGAATAGAATCTTGTGCCCTATGAGCTTCCCTGTCCCGCGCCTCGGCTTCATCAAGTAACGCAGCACGATATTCTTCTCGTTGTCGAGGCGTGGATGGGATTCCTGGACTACGTCGATCAAAGCTCTGGCTACGGGGCCTTCCAGTGGGATGGTTGTTGAGTCGATCACCTAACATCTCCTCTCGTGGTGAAATGCCCGCCGCTGCTCGCCTTTCGTTTTCTAATGTCTCCTCTCGCAAGCGTGGGGTCATCTGGCTCAAGATTTCATCACGTATACGAGGGGTGTTAGCTCTAGAGAGTGAAGCAAGAACGCCTTCTCGGATTTGATTCTCCTCAGACATTCGGATCTGTTCATCGCGGATACGATCGCGCATTTGAGAAGTGTGTGAGTGGGCGCCGGGCGAAGAAGCACGCATCAATGGAGTTGGCGCGCCGACACTTGGACTGCGACCATGACCACGATGGTAATCAGGAGATAGGCTAGTAGCCGCCAGAATTTCTTGACGGATTCGAGGGTCGAGTGAATCAAAGTCATCGAAGAAGTCCTCTGCGAGAAGTCCCTCATTTTCGATTTCATCAATGGTGGGACGTTTGATACCCAAAGGAGGTGATTCACCCCTCTCGAAAGCATGTTTGATGGCCAACTCGGCATCTAGTAGCTCCTTGCGACGTAGTTCTCTTTCAAGTTTTTCAAGTTCAATGCGTAAGATCTCCCGATCCTTCTCTTCTCGTCTTCGGATCTGATCCTGAATTTCACGTTCTTGAAGACCCTTCTCCTTCAACATCAACCGGTGTTCTAGGTCACGCATTTCCCTCAATTGAGCTTCCGTCATCATTTGTTCGTGTTCAGCCATCAATCGGACCTGGCTGTCGATTTCGCGTTGTTGTATACCTCGCTCTCGTAGTTTCATCATCAATTCACGCTTCCTCAGATCACGTAAGGCTTGAGCTCTCAAATTACTAGCTCGAGCTTGACCGTCAAGTTGTTGCAAGCGTCTTCTACGTAGTCGTTCAGCTTGAGCTCGAATGGCCAATTGCGCAATCGATTCTTCTTTCAATGCACGGAGATTGGCATTCCGGAGGCGAGAGTCATGATGATGAACGCTGGAGGGTCGGTCGAGATGTGCAGGAGTTGTGCCACCAAGATGTGGAATATGATTAGAGCCCCTCAAGGCGTTGTTAGGCGAACCCCATTGACCTCGACCAGCGGCGACGCCGAGCGAAGGAGGTTGTAAACTGCCTGATAGTCGCCGCATGTGGAGGCTGGGTTCAGATGGGACTCGGCGATGAAGATCAGCCATCGGCATTGGTGGTGGGGGTACAGGCATAGGTATGGGTGGCCGGGGCATGGGTGTATGAGACATCGGAGGCGCCATTGGCATGGGCATGTGCTGATGCGAAAGATGGCCGGCGGCTGATGGAGTCCTACTAGGCATCGGCATATGGTGATGTATAGGTGGTGGTGGTAGGGTGTGCAAAGTAGGTGGTGGGGGTGGCATTGAAACCCGGTGTGGTCCCAGGTCGATACCGGCCTTTATGGGTCGCATACTCTCTTGAACGGCGTGATTCTAAAATTGAAAGTGCGTGTCAACGATTGAAGCCTCACCAACTGGAAATGGAAGGGAATCTGTCTACATACCCCAGCTGCCCGAGCCAACAATTCTGCCTTCATTCGCTCACGCCTAATTCGAGCCAGATCGGCTTCACTTAGAGACTCCCGTCCAAGACGTTTGGCAAGCTCGAGTTTCGCCAATTCGGCTCTTCTAGCGTCCACTAGTTGTCGTTCTTTCATTGCCACTTCATGCTCCTGGAAGGTAATACAAGATATGAGTCATCATGCTACGACTTTCGGGACAGATGCTATGGGCGGTGAAGAATTACCTGACTACGTATTTCAGCCTGCATAGGGATTTTGAGATGGAGGGCATCAACCAGAATCGTCAGCAGAGGGAAGATGAAAGGAGACGTTTAAAGGGAGTGAAGCTCACCGCCATGGCCATTTCGTTCAACGCTTGGGTCTTAGCTTCAAGTTTTCGTACATTTTCCAACTATGATCGGTAGAGAGCATCAGCAAAATAAAGTCAGCTCACTCGATGATCCTACCAGCAAGAAAAGCGCAAAAGACTTACTGTTTCTATCTTTTTTTGGAGTGCGTGCCTTTTCATTTGTTCTGCCTCCGCCAATCGTTTCTGTTGGGCTTCTTCAAATTGTTCATTGGCTGTCTTTGGTCGCCTAGTGGTTCAGGTTTAAGAATGGAGCAGATACAGAGTGTGAGCAGAGGTAAGAAGAGAGTTTGGCTGATTTGTGTGAGCAAGCTCGTTTGAACATACCATGTCTTGGCACCGACAGTCAAAGCAGAAGCGAGTTTGCCCGTGAAAGGCATGATGTGAGGAAATTTCAGAAAAGGTATGTGTCGATTTAAGGGTTGAGAGAGACGGTAAATATGCTTCTGAATTTGTTACAAAGCTGAATCGTCCAGATTGTGACCAGAGTCGAAGCGTTTAAGAAGTGTCAAAGTCTACGGAGGATTTTCAAGACACCTGTCGACGATCTCACACGAAGCGGAGATGTAAGAGCGAAGAAAACCTGAAACGCGTGTTCACTGCCTGCTCAATTGACTGTGTAACAGAAAGGAAAGAACAGTAAGAAACACGCAGTCCTGTATCGGACATTGATTCAAGCCACTGAGATAAATTAGGATAAATTCAAAGCATATCGATCTTGAACAGGGTAGCTTTTGATTGTGAATGTGGACTATCTAACCGTGCAATGAAATGGTAGAGAGAGGTGGTGAAGAGATATGATGATAGGAGAATAAAACAAGTGAAGAAAGCCACATTGTACTTTACCTATTCTTTGATGAGCCCTTGAGGAAACTCCAAGAAAAGATGTGGTCTTGCTTGTTTGAGACAAAGAGGTGATCGATTGAAAGGAATTAATCGTAAAGAAGTATGTAACTTGGGATAGACTTTGAGCGTTATGTAGGAAGAAGGGGAAGTAGAAGAAAGAAAAATCGAGAAAGAATATATGAAGCAAACAGGCTATAAGAGGGAAGGGAGATACAGGAGATGGTAATCAGAAGATAGAGAGTACAGGAGACAGAAATTTGAATGAACAAACAAAAATATCGAATCTGCGAAGAGAAAGATCGAATGGATAGACTTGAAAAGGGAATAGGAGACTGAAGTCAAGGAAGAAACAGATAGGTTTTTACCGACTGCTTATCAAAACTGTCAACTTCAAGACAAGACAAGACAAAAATCAAGCTGTACTAAAAAAAAAGTTAAAAATCCGAAGTCGGCCATCCACCAAGGTCACCAAGCAAATCCAAAGTTCAATTTGAAGACAGTCAACTGTAAGATAAAATACAAAAACGGTACTGCAGCGCTGGTTAAACTTACCAATTGGCTTCACCTGGAAGAAAGAATAGCAAGTATGTAAAACAAATGATATGAAAGTGTGTATGGCTAACGATCAATGTGGCCGGTTAAATGTTATCAATCAAATAACTGAAGTTTGAATTTGGTTTTTCGATCTATGAATTGCTTTCCAATGGAACCGGCTTCAAAACGGATCACTTTTCTGACGGCGCGGGTTGAGGTGAGGGCTTTTGTTTCTTGATAGAGAGGCCGGAGAAGAAAGAAAGTTAGTATTGACATCGATCTCAACTACACAAAAGCAAAGAAAAGCTAACGAACCAATAAGGTGTGTGAGCAGGTGTGAGCTATAACAAGTTCAATGGACGTCTGTTCTTTCGCTTCCTCTTACAATCAGTTCTTGGCTAGTTTTCATTCAAACGGTAAACCTGGTGGGTGAAGACTTTAAGTTTGACTCGATAAAGAACAGTGCCTTCCACCCGACTCCGATACAAATGAGAAATCTTTATCAAGTCTTCAATGGGGCTGCTACCCTCTATGACGTCACCTACTCTAGACACACAGAAACACAGCCTTTCAAAGATACGCGTCTCGTGGGCAGATCTAGCACTTTCGTCATCTTTCAAATCGTAAAATCCGAAACTTGTCATGAAAGCTTACTCGAGGCTAAAAGACTGTTACATCACATCGCATCACATCACCTCGCAATCGATCACAGCATTGAGGTACCATGAAACGGGTGGGGCTTCGATATTTGCCGCATATATGTAGATCAGCGTTCAAGTATATGAGCTATCTGAGCTATCATAGTTTCATCACATCCCAACTAATGAGAGCGATCACGAGTTGGATGTATGCGGTCTAAATGTGCTACATGCACTTTGACTTGGCTGCACAGAGAAATGTCGACAGCATTGCCGCAAGGGCAAGTAACTAGAAAAGGATCCCGACAACACGTTGGAAGATGACATAGAAAACAAAACTGCGGTTTGAAGCGTCGCTCTACAACGTGGTGGACTACCCCCACGGGCCACAAGTCAAAATATCCTGGCAATTAAAATGACATTTGTTGATGGTTGATAAGTTTTGTGAGTTCTGACCATATGATGTATCTTGTTCAGAATCAGACCCTAATGCAACAAATGACTCAAGGTGAAGCTGTAAACTGATGACATACAAGATCTGAATGGATCCTTGGTGTCATGATAAATTAAGTACTTTAGGTTCACCTGATCTGTCCTTCTGGACTGAAGCTGAAGAACTTTAAGTTCTACTGCGCTTGTACAATACCCAAGATATTGTTCAGATACATTTTCTGTCAGCTACCAAAGATTGAAGATAGTCTCAGACTTGGGACCCTTGATCAGTTGGGAAAAGAAATCTGAATTTGAGAGATTGGAAAAAGGAGTAAAACACTAAAATAAAGTTGAAATGATTGGATTAAATCTTCATCTGAATCTGATTCATAACCAACATCAAAGATGTCTTCATAGACAGATTCCAAGTTACTCATAGGCCATTAGGATTATAATCCTGGGCATGTGTTTAATTGCTGAGCTTTAGAGCTTCTTTCAGTCTTTTGGAGTGTGGTTGTGTTTGTGTTTCTATATCCACTTGTTTTTCATTGCCCTTGGTACTCGTAGTCTTAGTACACCAGGCTATGTCTTATAGTAATGGTTATGATCCTTATATTGGGACTATTTTGTGATTGGGTACTGCATAATCATGATCAATCTACTTGGATAGTCCTGTCATTTTCACAAAGCTTGGAAAGAATTCCACGCCAATTTGCTCAAGTTTGGCGGGCAAAAGTTTCCAAGTTTTCTGAAATTGACTGTAAAAATTTAAAAGAACTTGAAATAATCCTCAGACTCCTTGGAATATGAAGTAACTCCACATAGTTTCTCTTTTTTCTGTGGCTTCTCTATGCAATTGATTGTTTTAGTAATTTCCAACGCCTTTTTGGTTTATTTTTTGTCTTCTTACCACGTGTGTCAACATCCATGGTTAAAAAAGGATACATATTTGAATCAGAGTTATCTTTCAAACTCTTCTCAGGGGCTGAAGGGTTTGATGAGGTTGAAGGACAACATACAATATTTGAGACTGAAGGGCTTCTTTTATCTGAGATATTTTGTTAAGGAGTGGATAATAGGTGTACCATTCCACATAAACATAGGCTCTGAGTCTTTTCCTTTTGTTTGTTAGGAAAGTTATTGAAGAGTACAGCTAGATTCCACAAAAAATCATCAATTAGTCACATATCAAACTTGTTCCATCAGGGTCTTCATACACACCTTTGAGGACTCTTTAACTTTATAATGACTTGTTCAGATAACATCTTCATGGGCTCCTGAAGTAATTTTATCCAAAATTCCTCAATCTCTTACTAAGAATTAATGTTTATTTTTGGTTGAATTTATCTTTAGTCTTCTCCTTTTTTATGGTTTGGTTTGATTTGATTTTTAGTAAATTTTCTATCATGTCATTATTGTCATCAGACTTTTCAAACAAGTTTGAATTATCATTGATGGCTGTTTAGATAAATTGTAACCAACCTTTTTATCACCATTCAAGGCTTTGATGAAAATCTTCATTTGATATCTGATTATAGTATGATCATCAGATCAAGTGATATTGATATTTAAATAAGAAAGTCACTTTGAAGAGAGATTTGACTTAAAGAAAGTAAAGTTAAAAATTTAGAAAACTTAATCATCTTGTATTTAAATCGAATTTCACTAAACCATCCAAACCGATTTAACCCTCAATCGAACTTATAGAACCAAATCATCATCAACTTCAAATTCATCAACAAGCCAAACTAGATCTGAATCCAAACCTTCGATAAAGAAAAAGAAAGAAAAAGAAAACAATGGTGAAAGCTATTATTGCTCCATCAGTTCTAGCAAGTGATTTTGGTAATCTTACAGCTGAATGTAAACGAGTGATTAAAGATGGTGCAGAATGGTTACATATGGGTAAGAATCTTTTGATATTCTTGATTGATTTGATAAAACTTAAGGATTGAGATTAATCCTATTCAATCGATTCTTTGTTCTTAATGTTTCAGATATCATGGATGGGTAATCATCATTTCAATTCGATTTGAGATCTTGAAAAAAAAGCAAGAGATTCTGAAACTAATCATGATGAATCTTCTTGATTCGTTAGTCATTTCGTACCCAATATCACCATCGGTGCACCAGTATTAGCTTGTGTAGCCAAATCAGTTCAAGGTGCATATATGGATTGTCATATGATGGTAGCAGATCCATTGAAATGGATTCCAGATGTTTCAAAAGCAGGTGGATCATCTTATACATTTCATATCGAAGCATGTACATCTTCTCATCAAGACCCAATCGAAATCATACAAAAAATTCACGAAACCGGAATGAAAGCAGGAATTGCGATTTCTCCTGATACTCCTTCTAATCTGATTACCAATGAGATTGGAAAACTAGTGGATTTGTTATTGGTCATGACTGTTCATCCGGGTAGAGGTGGTCAAGCTTTTATGGAAGAATGTGTGATTAAAGTTAAAGAATTAAGAGAAAGGTTTCCCGAGAAAGATATTCAGGTGGATGGTGGGGTTGGACCTAAGACTGTGAAACCTTGTGCAGAAGCAGGTAAATCAAATCTCTTGAGTCATGAAGATGATCGATCATTTGAGGTTCTTTGATTCAAATATTGATTGTTTTTTGCTTTTTTTTGATATAGGTTCTAATGTGATTGTTGCTGGTACAGCTGTCTTTGGTTCACCACAACCTGGTGTAGTAATTAAAGAAATGAAAGAAATCGTAGAAACCGAATTAAAGAAATCTAAAATTTCAAACCTTTAAAGGAAACCAATCAAACCAAAACTCAAAAACCAGTTAAACCTTCTCATCATTCAAAAATTCAAAAAGTCACTCTCGTTTTTTCGGCTTACTGCTGATTCTCAATTTCAAGATGAAAAAGCTCAAATCAAAATATACATGAATACTTTTAATATAACTTTTTCTTAGTTCTTCTGAAGAAAACAAGCTCACAATCCATATAAATGGTTTCAATTTCTTATTCTCTTGTCTTATGACTCAAATAGGTTTTCTAGAGGATAACCTCGCAATGCAAATAAATGGGCTTCAATTTCTTTTACTTCTGTCTTACGAGTTAGATTATGTAATTACTATCAAATAAAAAGGATGGGATGTAAATATAAAGGCGAAAATTGTACCCATCATGGCCTCCTTTGTCCTTTCACAATCTGACAGCGCATTGTGACACAAGATGCCTTCTCAGTTCAAAGATTTATTCGTCTCTAACTTGATGAGATAGGTAATCATTCAAGGAGCTCAAACAAAAGCTCTTAATGTCAAATCAGGCTACCAGTTAAAAGTTAAAATTTCAAGCTTATCCATCTTTTATATCACATTGTCCATCCATCACCTCCTATAAACCCTTCTCATTTATAAAATAAATCATTTTACCATACAACATATATATGAAAAAGGAGCTGAATGTGAAAAAAAATCAAATCTCAAGAATGAAGCAAATAAACAGACTTTTGAGATCCAAAGAAAAAAAAAGAAAAATGAGAAACAGGACATGAAAAAGAACATGAAAGATGAGATTGATCCTTTAAATGCAAAACCCAGTATTGAAAAACGAGCTTTAAAAAAATAAAGATGATCTTAATTTAAATTGTAAAAAATGGATTCTCTGGTTGACCATTATTTGGTTGATTAGTCGATTGATTTCCAAATGGATTTGGTGCACCTCCTGTCTTTTGAACTGCCACTCTATTAGAAGGATGAAAAGGTGAACCACTAGAAACCCACGCACAAGAAAACCCCAATCAGTCTCAAAGAAAGGTACTTCAATGATATAATGAAGAGTACTTACACTGGTACTCTCATACTACCTTCATTACCAAATGTATCAACACCTCCACCAGCAGCCAAAAGTGCAGCCAGTTTAGCATGTTGTCCATCGTCTTTAGGTGGTGGTGGATTGTTCATTGGAGGTCGTTTGAATGCTTCAGCATTGGAAGCTGTACGGACTGGCATAGGTGGTGAAACGTGTTGTTGATGATTAGATGAGTTACTCAAATTGGCATAATCATTGAAGTTGAAAGAAGATGAAGGCGGTGCAGATGGTGCACGAGGTGGAGGAGTAGCCACACTCGGTTGACTAAAGCTTGGTGGTTGGGAGAATTGAGCAAATGGGTTGTTAGAACCGTATGACGTCATTTGTGGTTGGATAGGTGCAGCAGTGTGTTGCGCCATTATGAATTGTTGTTGCTGTTGTTGTTGTTGTTGGAGATACATTTGTTGCTGCATCATGGCTTCGTATTGAGCTTGTTCCTCCATCTGGACAATACACATTAGAATGCTAAATCTGATGTCAAGGGGTGATAAAAGGACGTACCTGCTGTCGTTGTTGTTCCATTTGCTGTGCACGCATGAATTCTTCTTGTTGTTGAGCAGCATAAGGATTGAAAGACGCAAACTGAGGTTGAAAGCCCCGTTGGCTGCACGGGCATAGACATGTCGATCAAGTCAGGTTGTTGGTTTTGGTTGTTATTATGCCTGTGAAGTAGAGGTGATAAGGCGTGAGGGAAGGATTCTCATGATAAGCCTTCAAATTGGTGACTAACATATCGTAACCGTCATCAAACAGAGCTGATGCGTTGGGGTCCAACTTTCGGCGGTTGGCCTCCTCCTCACGACTCAAACGCATTGCTTCTTCCAGCTCAGGATCAATTGGTGGTTTCTTTTTGAGACGTTCAGCTTCTTCAGCAGCAGTGAGACGCGAAAGCTCTAGAGCTCTGTTAAGCTCAGAATCCTCGCTACATAACAATCAAAGTATAAGAGATGTCAATGAAACAGTCTTTATGATTGACAAAGTATGAATAATAACCAACTTGTTTTGCCTAGCGGGAGGAACACTTTTAGCCCGCCTTGGTGCATCATCTTCTCCTGAGCTATTAGGACGACGACCAGTCATTCGATCACGCATATGAGCACGAGATCGACGCTCATCCTGTAAGCGGGCTTCGTCCATCAATAGATTGGAAATGTCTTTGGCTTTTTGTCGCACTGTTATGTGAATACCGATGATATAGATTGGATCGATAAGCTTAAAGTGAAATGAATTTCAACGTCTTTTTCAAGTATGAAACTAACTCGCCATTCGCCCCTTGATCTTTACCATATTCATCTATATATTGAAACTCCTTCAAAGTCTTGATAATATATACGTTTTCACTATAAAAAATGATAAAAAGGGTATTCAAATTGATGAAAGGATTGTCAATTGAGAATAGATCTTTAGAGATTGATTGAGACTGACCGGAAATAGAGTACTACATTTTCACTACCTGCATGAAGTAAATAATCTAATAAAGTGAGTGCTTTAAAAACATGTCTCCAATTCTTTCCTTTATCATTTAAACGTTTATCCATCATTTCCATAATTTCAATGAAATCTTGTTGATTAAATGTTAATGTGGCCACTTCGTTCATCTTTGATTGAAAAAATTGTAATAAAACATAAAAAGAGAAATGAATCAATCCGAACAATTTCTTCAATGAAGGGGGTTATGATTCTATACCTGTGTACCAGATGGTCCCCATGGATCGTTAGAAGTAGCAGTTCGAACTTTTGTTTGAGTGTCTGAATAACCTTTGGTGCTGTTAAGAAGCCATGATAATAAGTTAAAGAACTCAATTCGATTCAAGTAAATCAAAATCGCTCACTAATTCTTTGCAACCCTGAGTGCATGTTTTCCCATGTTTCCGATTCCAGACATGTTGAAGGTAAGTGTTACTGATTAGATTGAGATTGAAAGTATTAGTTGGTTAGTTGAGGTTTGATGGATTGGATTTGTAGAAAGTGTCGATTTAAAGTGCGCTAAGGTAAAGAAGCACAGCCCAGTTTGTAAATCCACTTCCACTCCACTTTCCTCATTCTACACATACACATACACTTTACAGTCACTTTCGGGTATCACCGGTCCAGTCATTCATCATCCATCAAAGTATGCAGATCAGATCGAGAATTCTTGATTTATCTTGCAGCGTTGCATAATTCTACTGACCCAGTGCTCAGTCAATCTAATTAGCTAGCCTAATCTTGACTTGAATGATGGATTCAGATTGATGACATCACAAGTTCACATTCTTCCAAGCTTTCTTTGGATCATGATTTTGTTTGTTTTGAAGAACTCTTACAGGATACAACACTACACCTTCTCCGTGTGTATCCCATCATTTATCATTTATTTGCCCTTTACCCGCATATCTACATAATCTACCCTACTCATACTGGTGACGGAAAAGCTCGCTTGCTCCAAAAAATATCACGCCTGACATTTCATATGACTGGCTTGGTCTTGGCACCTTGCTCACCAAGTCCTATCTTCTGATGTTTATCTCAATCCGCACAAAGGAACCCAGTAGATCATGAAATTCTGAGCACCTCTTTAGAACCAACTTGCCCAGTGCTTCAATTCTTTTACGCTGCACGTGCTCAAGAAGAACTCAACACAGATTCTTATAGGTAAGCAAGTCTAAAACAAGCATAAAATATGAGACCATTCTCTCCGATACTCCTTTTAGTATGACGGTGAACTGATTAAATTTTCGATTGAACATGGTGACGAGGAAGGGTGCCACTACAACTTGAACACTACGTTAAAACACCTTGCCGATAATTCTCCCGTCAACATTCGAGATATCAAGATTCCAATCTTAATTACTACATCCTTTACATGCTATCAAATTGGATGAGAAACAAGAAATTTTCGTCAGATTTACTTAACTTTAACATTATCAAAAATAGGTCTGACTTACTTATGACTGGTCTATCGTTAACCGTGTGATGGCATAGAAACCGTGCATCTTGAGAATCGTGACACACTGAAGAATTTGGATGAGAAAGCGGCAAAATCAGCAAAGTTGATGAATCAAAACAAAGTGTGATGAGTGAATGAGCAAAATAAAGTTGATACTGACTGTATCTACTTGAGTCAAAGTAAGTGTAGGTCACGCAGTTTTTTGTAGCTGGAGGGACATTACGGACACCATGCGAAGGGTAGGGTACACATTTATCCCATGAAACAAAATGAGCATCTGGAAAATCGTCAATTTCATGAAAATTAAATCCATCAGACTCTCAAGTTCAAAATGTTATAGGAAATAGAAAAGTATTTGTCTGACTTACTATCATGACCACACTTGAGAGGATCACAAGTGTGCTCTATCCCGCCCTCTTTACCTACAAAACAAGCTAAAAAGTGAAAGAAAGAAACATCAGAAGGTATTTATCTGTAAGATTTAAACATATCGGAGCCCCACGGTTTGGGACTTCTGGATTGTATCCACCAGTACAAGCGAGATCCCTAGCATTGATCGAGTTGATATTAAGCAAGAAAGACATCGTGACACACATCACAACCATGGTAAGATATTGTTTGAAGGACATTTTGATATAGGTGATGATTGATATGATGGTAGGCGGGTGAAGAGGGCACGGAAACTGGTCAACTAATATATTATATGAGCTCTACTTATACATATTCATCTCATGTGGTCTTGGAAGAACTTCCGCCTCTTGGTGGCTCTTTGGGGAAAGGCAGACGCCAAGCGCAGCTAGTTCCATAAGGTTCAACAAGTTTTAACATAGGACGATGGGGAAGGTGGCTGACAGCGGAAGGTGGAGTTGGGTCCAGAGAATTCAAACGCCTTGAATTTTTCGTCTAAATCAACACACCCTGATAGATGTAGGATGTCCGCGGGACCTATGTGCCAAATTACATGTTTTACTTATTCTCATGTTGCCTGTCCAAGAAGATATTGCTTGAAGGCGTTGCTGCAGACAATTGTCATAATTCTTGTTCAATCAAACCGTTTGGGTTTGAGGTTAGGGAAATGCGACTCATTGATATAGGAAAATGCATACTTCTCTATGGTTTTTCTAACATGAATATCTGACAACTTATTGGGAAAGGCAATCAACGAGCTTCACTTCGGATAATCAAGGGGTATATATTCACTCTTACCAGTCACTAGCGATGCAAAAATACAAAGTCCAAAGTCACTCGCCATGGATGATCTACACATATTTGACTTTCAAACAGAGAGAATGATAAGAAAATACGAAATTTCTTGCATCACAAAGATAGAATCAACCACAGGGTCGCAGATCAGTAAATTCCCTGGGCAAAGGCTCAAGCTGCTGCATCAAATGACTAAAAGAACGAAGGAAAAAGAGAGATTGATGGATCGAGTTCATTGGCATTGATCAAAAAATAGAAAAGCCACAAGACCTATCAACTGTAACAGATCAATAGGAATACCAGATTCCTCATCAGCTTTCTTCATGGAATCTTGCGTTTGTGATCCAAGTTTGTGACGGCCCTTTGCATTGGATGAAGTAGTAGGCGGGTCGGATCACCCATGGCGGTGGATCACCCGTTCAGATCGGGCTACCTCGGTACAGCCCGTCAAGAACTTTCAAGCTTGGGACTTCAACTTGGAGGAAAGACTTCATCGGCTCAACCTTTTGAACTTCTACTTCATCACCATGTCATTCTCCTTCACATCTTGTCTGAAGCCTATCACGACACTCGCCACAAAACCGCTTCAAAAACTGCCCCGATCACGTATATCTCAATCGATCGCCACTCAAGTCACCACATGCAAACAATTTCATACTAATTCTTCCGGTGGGTCCACAAACTTGAAAAAATTGTCATCCGAATAGGGATCTGAGCAATACCTCGTTCTTTCTATTGATCTTACAGAATGTATTCAAAAAACCTCATCAACACTAGACCGACATCCAAGAGCACGTCTATTACCAGTTTACGAACCACCGCCACCTTTTCCAGCTCCTGAAGATGTAACAGCATTGATGTCATTCCGAGATCCGCCAGTCAGCGTACCACCGCTAGAACATCCATTACTTGGCTATATCACCGGTCTTTTGATGCGTAAAGGAAAACGAACAATTGCTCAAAAACATTGTGTAATCTTATTATCGCATCTTCGATTGATTACCAATCAAGAACCACTACCACTTCTTACTAAGGCTGTGGAACTTGCAAGTCCAATGGTTTTAACACGTACTGAACAGAAAAGGATCAAGGTCACTACTGTTCCTGTCGCTCTACAGGAACGTCAGAGACTTAGGAAAGGGATTCTTTGGATGGTCAAACAGAGTGAAAGGAGACCGGGAAAAAGATTTGGTGAACGATTGGCAATGGAGGTGATCGCTGTGCTAAACGGGGTATGTTATCTTATCTTCTGTCATCGATATACAATCCTCATTTAATCCCTCACACCGCAAGGGTGGTGAAGATGTATTACGTACTGATTCACGCATGACTTTTCGATTGCTAAACTAGACATCTGAAGTATTAAAGCTCAAAGCAGAACAGCATCGACTAGCGTTTGTGAACCGAGCAAATTTGAGAACCCGAGTCACTCGAGCGTAAAATTTGTAAATGCAATCCTGCTCCAGGGCAATTATATCTAGTGCATATATTTGTCCACAATATTCAAAATGATTACAAACTATAGATTTGAATAGCACGAGTCTTCATCTACTGAATCAAAATTGATACTGAGAGAAACTAGCTGACCTCGTGTCAGACTTGAGGAAAGTGCTCCAGATGACCATCATTTAAACTCCCTTACGGACTGACTACAAAAGATGATGACACTTGACAGGGTACTTGGGACTGCTGTACGCAACGTTAATGGATGGAATGCACAATTCGCTGCATTTTGGCACCTACTAGTCACCTGAATGTTGAAGCAAATTCATTCACGTCTCAGTGTGTCTCATGTTGTCTTCTGCAGAGATGGGGTGTTCACACAGCGTAAAGAGTAACAAAAACCCTCCTCATTCTGTTTCAAGTGATATTTGTAGGCGATGGCGCAAGTAATCAAATTTCAAACATGCCAAACGGTGATGGGAATATCACTTTTAATTTCACATATGCTCTCTGACTCTCTGATAACAAGACCTTCAATTGGAAGCAAGGTATTGATTGTGTTGGTATTTGTATGTTGATGATGAGAAACATCGGATAGGTCACAGGGCACATTGTATTTTACTTATTTACATGTATCATGCAATTCTGAAGTGGAAATGGCATCTCATCCCGCATTTAATCCTAGAATTAGGAAGTGGCGGAGATAGTTTTCATCCCGGTCTTGAAGGCCTTCAAGTTTTCCTGTGCTTGCCAAGTGTTTCCCTGTGAATAAGATTGAGATGGTCAGCCCAGGGGTTTCAATTGAAGTTTACAAGAAGAATATGGACCAACATTCTTGACTGAGACCACGAGTTCATAGCTCTGTTTTCAAAAAAGGGAATTGTCAATGAGTTGACGTCCCATCAGTTTAAGAAAGATGTGACGTACCGGAGCAAAGGAGCCACCTCCCCAGATCAAAGCACCAATGATGGTGGGATAGTTCTGAGGTGCGTCGTGAAGGATCGTATTCAGGTCAGCTGCTGATTGAACGCGAGGGACAGGCGTTACTTACGGCTTCTACGGCGGCGACGTATTTAGCGATGATCGCACTGCAAGACTGAGAGTTGCCCCCACCCATTTCAGTTATCAATGCTTGACGTCCGTCTTTCTTCAATAGTGCGACTGCAGAATTGAGCTCATCAATATGGTCTTGACTGCATTCCCTTTGGGTTCCCACGCCATCATTATCAAAATACTGCCAGAAAGGAAGATTTACAAAGGTCAGCTTGAAATGGGGTGCAGTGCACTGATGGAAAGGAGATTACAAACCTGGTGAAACTCGAAAATCAAACCGTGATGGGTACCATCAGGGTTTTTGATCCCAGACAATCCAAGATTGTAATCATTGGCAAAGGTGGTAGGATGACTCCAGGCATTGCCAGGAAGAATCAACTTGGTTCGAATCGCACCAGCTTTTCTAACAGCAGTGACAACCTGTTGAAGCGTTCCGATCCATGTTTTGCTGTCCACGTCGTGAGGTTCATTCATCAAACCAAAGGTGACATGTCTTTGATCCTTGTAATGCACAGCCAATCTTGTCCAGAGATCCACCAGAGCATCAGCACCTACGTCGCTTTGGCCTACAATTTTACCCTCATGACGTGCATACTTTGGAAAAGGAGATCAAAATCATCGGTAAGAGATGAAATAAGCCTTGAAGTGGAGGGTTCTGATGGGTGCTTGTGTCTTGAAACACGTACGTTGTGCAAATCTATGATGACGTAAGCTTTTTTAGCAAGTACAGCATTCACGTGTTTGTCCAAGAGGGCAAGTTGGGTAGGGTCCAACTCTCCTTTGAGTGTGGGCTAAAGAACGAACATGAATGTTAGTTCAAATAATTGGTTTGGTTTGAATCAATGATCAGGCCAACCTGAATAAATTGCCATCCAAATGGAATTCGGATCATGTTGAATCCCTGGTTTACAAAGTCATCTACTTGAGTCAAGTCCGGTGGTAAGTTCTTGTCTCCCTTTTGGCCATTGGAATTGATTCCAAATTCTAATCCGGCCATGTTGACTCCACGGATGTGGGGGAGGGGGTGACGTGGCTTAGGGGTTGCTTGGCTGGATTTCGGGTCAACTGATGGATTTGTGGTGTCACGTTTATGTGCAGCGAGGCCAGAGGAAAGAGGAGCTTCCGTTGGGATCCTACTGCAGGTTACAGCCGACCAAAAGACCATCGCCAAAAGTATCAATGTCCTTGAGGATCTAAGCATCGTGAACTGTCTTGATATAGAAAGTTAAAAAGTATGTAATGCTCGAGTAAAAAGTACGTCGAATTCAAAAGCGCAGCTCGAAAACAGGAAAGACTGAAGTGCGTAAACGGATAGGGATGGAATGGCTAGTCAAGCAAAGCCTAAATGTACGTAGAAGGATATAGCGAAAGGACAAAGAGATATTGTAAAGGACCGGTAGGCCAAAGGTCGCGAAAGATTGTAAAAATGATGACTGAGGGAATGAAGATGATGACAATGACTACGTCCAGAGCCAGGCTTATATATTGCTCACTTCTAGTGTTGTGGATATCAGTGATGAAAATGAACCCCTCCAAATCAAGCAACTCGCCCAGGCCTCTGTAATCCTATCGATACCTTGCAGTAAAAGTTAAGATCGTCACGCGTGCGTACCAAAAATGTGAGTCTCGAGGGTCAGTCATTTCAACGGTTTCCCTATTCTTTATGATCGGAATCACGTTGAGCATGGGAGACCCTTTCTGGGCTACATCAGCATCTTGAGCTACCGACTAGACAGGGAAAGTGCGCTCGCCGCCGCGACCCTGCTTTGATGTGTCGCAATTCGTTTTGGTTACTCCAATATGTGTTAGCAGGGCCCATCTGAATGTCGATTTTCTGTGGACCTGTGCATTTTTTCAACGAACCCCAGTGGTCAGAGACGCCACAGAGAATTTCATGTAGAAGCAAACAAATGTACTTACCCGGTGCATTCCGATTCGAAACCAAAGGTGCTGCTCTGCAAAACGATCTGAAGTGCATTTGGCATAGGGTTTGACATGGTTTTTCCATTGCCCAACGTCAAAGTCAACTTCAAAAGGTAACCTTTGAGAGTGGGCAGAATATTATGGAGTGCAAACTGGAGACGACCAGCAACCCTTGGCTAGGAATGCGACTCAAAGAGCGATGTTGTTGACCATGGGGAATCGTTTTCTTTTTCAGTGTGGTGTTTGTATGCCAACATACATGGCACCATTTTAATTCTATCCGAAAAGGTGAAGAACATGACATCATTTGATAGTGTTTTACTTTCGAGAACTGCTAAATTTCTCAGTATGTCTTTCCTTCCAAGGATAAGCAAGAATGACAATATTCGCTAAGAGCATTTTTCTTTGATACCCAGTTTGATTTGATCAATTTTTGATATACTGGGTACTACATGGAAAGTTCACCAAGGCGTTTCTTTTCGTCGGTATTGGTATCATAGGCTCACACGGTTACAATGCTCAAAAGTTCGAACTCGTTAAGATTCGTACAAACTCTAGGAATGCGATACTGATAGCCCCTACCAAGAGACTTGCATTGATCATCACACCTTTAGATCAAGCAAAACGTTACGAAGGTAATAGAAAGATGAAGAGACGTCACTGTGACTTATAAGCTACCCTACGTCAACTCGAATAGATGACGGGTTGTCAGAATCTGACTCGTGTTCAATCAGCACTGTAGATTCGACAATATTGTGGTCAAAATTCTGAGAGAACATTCAAAAGCATCATGTCGTTTACGAGTGTGATTTCAATATCAGCAACTTTTCCTGTTTGGAAGGCGAGCTTGATGTTGGGACGCAAAACTCAATCATACATGTGCAAATGCATGAAGGTGTTGTCAATCTGATGTGGAATCATTACGCATCCGGAATTGCAGCTCTTCTAGATTAAATCAAATGATTGCAATCTCAGGTACTATCCATTGATCAGAGCATAGACTACGTTGATTCAGAAGGACCTTAGGAGTGAGAGACAGGCGAGCTTTAGAAAAGTCGGCAAAAATCTAGACAGCGGCCAGCGCGGTCTTCAAAGAAGCAAAGTTCATTTGATCTTTCCATCCATTGCCCTGGAGCATATCATGGGAAAAGATGATCAGTCGAAAGAACTCAAGAGAGACCAAAATGACCTCAAGTAGAGGATGAATTGACTAACCTCCTTGACGGTGACCACCAAAGTGTAATCCTAATCATGTCACCCAGTCAGCATGATATGGCCATACCTTAGACGCGAAGCAAAAAAACGTACAGGAGCGAATGAACCTGCGCCCCACATCAATGTTCCGATGACCGTAGGGTATGCCTGCGGATTCCATAACAAAGATCAGTTCACACAAGGCCTTACGTCGGTTTGTTGAGAAAAGCAATCTTACACTTGCGGCCGCCGCGACAAATTTGTGGATAATGTCACTACACGATTGAGAGTTCCCACCTCCTAATTCAGTGATCAAAACTTGTCGGCCATCTTTCTTTAACAAGTCAACAACAGATTGCAGCTCGCTGAGGTGATCTTGAGTACATTCTTTTTGGTCCCCAACCCCGTTATAATCAAAGTACTTCAGATGAAGAGCAATCAACTTTATCAGCCAATTCTTCGCGGAGCATCATAATCAAATCAAGAACAAACTTGATGAATCTCGAAAATCAAGCCTCGAACCGAGCCATCTGGGTTCTTGATCGCTGACAATCCATTGTTGTAATCGTCTGCAAAAGTAAGAAGGTGCTCCCAGGCGTTACCAGGAAGAAGGATATTGTTTTCCGCTCCCGCCTTTCGAATTCCGGTAACGACCTGTTGGACCACGCCGATCCATATCTTGCTGGTCACGTCGTGAGGCTCATTCATCAATCCAAACATCACATTAGGTTGATCATTATAATGTTTGGCTAATCGGGTCCACAAATCTACTAATGCGTCTGCGCCTACACTGCTCTCGCCAATAATCTGACCATCACGTCTGGCAAACTATGTTTAACGTGCGAGGGAAAGGAGACAGCAGGCAATGAATGATAGCATAGGGGGAAAAGAAGAGCTCGAAACCTGAGTCACGTACGTTGTGCACCTCGATTATAGCAGTTGCGTTCAGCTGAGTGGTAGCAGTCACGTATTCATCCAAAAGGGAAAGATAGGTTTTATTGAGATCTCCTTTAATCGTATCCTAAACACAAGAAAACAAGCGTGGCAATCATGAGCAGATATATCCAATGACGAGGCTAGATAGCATTGACGGTGATCTTTATTACCTGCATGTATTGCCAGCCAAAGGGGAATCGGATAACGTTGCTCCCGCCTTTTATGAAGTGAGGAATTTGATCAAGGGGTGGCGCTTGAGGTGGATTTCCATTCCTGTCCCCATTACTACCGATCCCAAATTCCAATCCTGCCATATTGACTCCATTCATGCGCGGAAGTAGATGGTCAGACCGATGTCCCGCTTGATCAGGTACGCTGTTCTCTCGGCGTTGTAGCAAAGTTTCTCCTTGTTCACCGGATCCAGTCCAGATAGATCGACAACTTGCGACGGAAAACAGTGCACACAGCAACATAAGCGTTGTTTGTAGGTTGGAATTCATGGTGAATTTATGGCCTGGAGGTTTATAAAAGAGAGATAAAGCTTATTGATTGATGAAAACACCCGAAAAGGTAACCACAGGTTCGACGATAAGAAGACAAAACTATCAAAGTTATTTCAGAACAGTTAAATGATAGATGATGAAAGACAATGAGTTGAAGGGTATTGGGAAACGATGTGTGTGTTGAGTTATATACGTGAGGGGGCTCAAAAAGTAGCCACTATTTAAACGGACAGAAAAAGAATGGACGCCAAAGGCTGTATTCCTTGATGTTCTGGCTGGACTACTAACCACGCTATCGTACTTGTTCCCCCACTGATATTTCTCTGCGGAAGATGTGCTCACATCTTCTCCGATTTCCCCTTGCCAGCCCAATG
This sequence comes from Melampsora larici-populina 98AG31, assembly GCF_000204055.1. Classification (NCBI taxonomy): domain Eukaryota; kingdom Fungi; phylum Basidiomycota; class Pucciniomycetes; order Pucciniales; family Melampsoraceae; genus Melampsora; species Melampsora laricis-populina. The sequence goes on from NW_006768816.1 coordinate 640,262, forward strand.
TCCATCGCCTCAATACATACCTCCGTCTAGCTGTCTCAAGTGGTCGAAGGCAGCTGTTGATAGTTACTAATGTCGTTGCCTGGCCCGCATCATCTCACATCATCTGAGATTTCGAGAGAGATTTCGGTACCCAAGTGATTTAGCTCATTCAAACCAGCGATCCGGGTAAGTGACGAGCAACGAATGGTGTCTTTGAAGTCTTCCCTAGTCTTCTGCCGCGGAGGAGAACAAGTGGATTCGGGATCACCCTTGATCATTTTCCGGCACCACAGACAGACACCCACGTCTGTGCCCAGCGCAGTCCTTCGAAATCCGCAGGCTCAGCCCCGCTGTCAATCTTTGCAGGATTGTATCTCACGGGTCGCATCTCGCCTTGAGAGGCACGCGATCTAATTCTGACATTTCAGCTGTTGTGTGATGAGTCTCTCAAGTCACACCCAACAGCACCCAACCCCCGATGGCTGCAGCGAACGCGATGCCCCTTTTCACCCGGGACAGAAACAAAAGACTGGAAAAACTTAGGTTCTTTTTTCAGAGGAAACTCTGAGTCTACTTTTTGAACCAGGTCTTGTCAGACTCAGAGGTGTAAATTCAATCTTGCTGTCAAAACACTTCCTTTACAATCCAGCTTTCCACTGGAGTTAGTGTGCATGCCAATTAAAGACAAACACAAGATACATTTTTTGATGATAGGTTTACATTGACTGAAATCTACTGTTAAGACCAAGCTATGTACTTAGACTTGGAACTTTGGATAGGGAGAATTATTATTATGGTGTCAACTCTCTAGCTTTTGGTCTATCCTGGTAAACATGATGAGTACATCTAATTGAGCATTGAGACATCACACATCCTGCCATGGTACATTACATGATTAGACTAATGCATATTTAATCTTTCTAATGCCATGCAAACGTGTATTGTGTTCAATTATTTGTATAAGAATAACCACATTTATCACTATGTTATGCTTTTCTCTTTTCTCATCAAACTCAATAATTTTCTTTCTGACAATCTTTTTTCTCCAGATTGTGATTCTCTGATCATTTTTGGTCTCATCATGAAGACTGAATCATGATCTTCACTATCATCAGGTGTTAGTCTAACTTAACTAAGTCCCTCCTCCTCGCAGGCGTCCTCCGGAGCCTGCGGAGGAGGGACTTACAACTTATCGAGTTGTTTCAGCCTGAGTAGATTTGGATTTGGCAGGGGCCATCTCCAATCCTCATTTTCACTGTGTCACACAAAATGACTCCTCACTTTCATCCGGGCAGACTATAGAACAAAGTCTTGCCCATCTTTTGGCCTCTTCAGATTCCTCTCAAGAGGTTTCAAATCAAAAAGTCCAAAGGACCTCAAAAATCATTAAAATCGTGATTTTATTTTTATTTTTTTATTTTTTTGCTGCGAGAACAGTACATGTGCATCTGTATATATGGCAGGCTCCGGAGGACGCCTGCGAGGAGGAGGGACGTAGTTAAGTTAGGGTGTTAGTAGTAGCTTTTATTATCAGCTGTTGCTACATAGATGCCACCCATGCCCTACACCCAGCACTACACGAAATATAATATTTTCTGTGCAGAAAATTAAATTATTGATACACAAAAATATTGAGAGGCCAGGAGAAGGGCAAAAAATAAATAAAAATATGCATCTTGTTCCCTGCGGTGAGAGCTTCACTCTCCATATTTTTCCATATTTTTACAGTCCGTATTGATAAGTGTACTAACAATAAACCTTCATAATCACCCAATTACAACCTGTAACAAGCACTGAAATTTGGCTCATTAGTGTTTAGAGAAACTTTTGATTTCTGAAAACACCTAGGGCCCGTTCGGCTGTTTTTCCCAAAAGTTGTTACACAAAAGCGACTTTTCATTTTGCCCCGTTTACAAGGGGCAAAATGAAAAGCTGAATTTTGGCTTCTTTCACTACACCAAATGTAATCTTTACCGGGCGGTAAAGAAAACTACTGACATAGAAAAGTCCTGAGGCAACAGGAAGAGAGCTAAAAATCTGAAAAAATATGCACCTTGTTCCTAGATGTTGGGGCGTCATGATGAGTATTTTTTTGTATTTTACACGCAGATATTGGTTAATGTACTAACAATAAAGGCTGAAAATCATCAAAAACCCACCTGTAACAATACCTGAAATTTGGGTCATGATTATAAAGACAATATTTTGTGGTCTAAAAACTTCAATAACTTTTGCAATTCTGCTCCAAATAACTCGATTTTTGGTTCATTCAAAAGCTGAACCATTCTCCTTTACACTTCATAATGTCAGCAAGGTGCTATCTAGTCATTTGAACGCTCTACATATGTCCAAACAGTTCTGCATGAATAGCTCTGTAGGACCTTCTTCAGACGGGCTACAGATGTA